>NW_004524700.1:5960169-5961631 GCF_000260255.1 Octodon degus | reverse complement strand
TATTGTGTGTGTGTGTGTGTGTGTGTGTGGCCAGCTCAGCCCACCAGGGGGCGGGGCTGGCTGGCATGTGGTGCTGGGGATTGAACCGCGGTCGCTGTGCTTTTGCTTAGCTTAGCTTGTTCTAAGTAGGTGCTTTAGACCACTGAGCCATCTCACCAGCCCAATTTTTTGTTTTAATTTTACTTCGTATTCTTTTTAAAAAACAAGAAAATTAAAAGAGAAAACAAGCCCTTACAATGTGCATGTAATGAAAAATTGTTTATCATGTGTCAAGTAAAATTATAAAATATACTTCAGAAAAACTAGTGTAAAAAGAATGGTTCTTTCTTTTCTGAGTTCAACTAAGTACAAAACCATCCCTTGAAGAGACAAACACAGAAACCTGCTTCCTGAAAAAAAAAAAAATTAAGAGCAAAAAACCACCACATTGGGGGCCTGGAGATGGCTCGGTAAAATAAGCGCTCAAGGGTCTGAGTTCAATCCCTGGTTCTGGAAAAACAAAAAAACAAAAGCCCACCACAGAAGCATAAGCAAAAATCAAGTTACAACTCCATTTAAATAATTTGTGCTCTCTGTAAACTGCTGAGGCTTGAGACACCTCCACAGCTGTAATCGCAGTGCATAATTACTGTCAGGCACCCGGAACCAGCGAAGCCTCCAGATTGCCTAGTGACCCACTAGAAAGAACTCTGAAGGCTGTTGATCAGGAGTTTGCTATTAGAGAAGGCAAGAGAATATCGCTCATGTGCTGAGACCCTTTTATTGTCTAGCTCCTCCATAGGAAACATTTTCGGCTACATGGAAACCTTTAGCAAACAAACAACTAAGAAATTAGACCAATTAAAAGGCAAGAAATAAAGTCAAGATTAAAAGCAAATTAATAATGATCCACATTTGGATGAGGCAGTGAGTCTGAGTTAGCTAATTTAAGACATAATAATTGTGCTGAAAGTTTTACCACGAGCTTAAAACAAAAAAGGACTTCCTTTTCAAGGAGCAAGTACCTAGTTTGTGAACTGAAAAGTGAGAAATTCCCTTATTAAGTCTAATTTAGCCCTCAGAAACATGCTTTAAAGCAAATTGCTCAGAAGATCAATAGCATTACAAATGGGAGGCTGCAGTAAAGGTTAGCTGGGCTTTCTGATAATTTGTTGTTTTCTTCTCCTTTTACTTAGAATTACACTTCAAAGCCCTCCTCACATTTAAACTACATATATATTTTTTTAAATTTATTTATTTTATTTATTTATTTGTGTGTGTGTGGCCAGCTCAGCCCACCAGGGGGTGGGGCTGGCTGGCATGTGGTGCTGGGGGATTGAACCGCGGTCCATGTGCTTTGCTAAGCTTGTTCAAAGTAGGCGCTTTAGACCACTGAGCCATCTCCTCAGCCCCAATAAATAAATGATTTAAAAAAAAATTTTAAATACTTGTTTTCAGCATTGTCCTAGTAGTTTTGGTCAAT
>NW_004524700.1:5945924-5960069 GCF_000260255.1 Octodon degus | reverse complement strand
CACCAGGGGGTGGGGCTGGCTGGCATGTGGTGCTGGGGGATTGAACCGCGGTCCATGTGCTTTGCTAAGCTTGTTCAAAGTAGGTGCTTTAGACCACTGAGCCATCCCCCAGCCCTAAACTACATATATTTTTAAAATTTTATTTTATTTTATTTTGCAGAGTAAAAACAAAAGCAAAAAATAAATAGCAGAAACAGGGTAACATACAGTAGATATGTTACAGATTTTTAAAACAATAATAGCAAATAGACAGTGATTTTTATAAAACCTATTTTTAATGTCAAATCTGTTGCTCAGATTAACAGATGTAGTTATGCAAGATTGGACAAATAATTGATTATTAATGTATGCTTTCAACACACCATAATTTTTCTTTACCTTTTCAAATTTAAAAACAATTACTTTAAAGAGAGTATAATAATAATTGATAAGACATTAGAAATGGTACACATTTAGAAGACCAAGATGAGAGGTATTTACCGTGGTTTTTGTATTACACATTGCTGTCCTTAATGTAGTCGCTTAGATCACAGATACAAGAATACAGAGTTCAAGTGAAAATTCTAAACATTAGCTTCTATTTTCAAAAAACTGATGGAAATTATTAGTACAATCATCACAACCATCATGTACATATACATGTAGAATTTTTCCCCCTTCCATGTTTCCTATCTTTTCTCTTTTGCTCATATTTGTTGTTTAATCCTCATGTTCAATTTTTTTCAGTTTTACTATAACTATTATACCTTTCAGGTTCTTACTCTAGGGAGACAATATGATATATACACATGTGGGACTGATTTATTTCACTTATGAGTATAACCTCTAGGTGCATCTACTTACTTATAAAGGCCTCAGGTTTGTCTTTCTTTATAGCTGAGTAGTACTCCATTGTATAAAAATACCACATCTTTTTCATCCATTCCTTAGGTGAAGGGCATTTTGGTTGTTTCCAAGATTGGTTATGACAAATTGTTCTGTTGTGAACATTGGTGCACATATATCATTGTGGTATGCTGTTTCAGGTCTTTTGGAAAATACTCAAAAGGGAATTTAAATGAGATTTCCAGTCCTAGTTTTTTGAGGAGTCTGCACACTGATTTCCATAATGATTGTACCAGTCTACAATCTCATCAATAATGGAGAAGGGTTCATTTTTCCCAACATTTGTTACTATTTGATTTCTTTATGATAGCCATTGTTTCTGGGCTAGATGTTATCTCAGTGTTTTTTAATTTGTATTTCTCCAATGGCTAGTGCCATGGAACATTTTTTTAAATGCATTTATTTGCCATTTGTATTTCTTCCTCTGAGAAGTATGTATTTATTTCAAATGTCCATTTTTGGATTGGGTCTTTAAATTTTAGAGGCCTAATTTATATTTTAGTTCTCTATATATTCTAGTTAGAAGATGTTTGTTTGAGTGATTGTTGGTTAAGACTTTGTCCCAATATGTAGGTTGTTTCTTCATTCTGTTGGTAATTTCTTTTGACATCTCAATAAGATGAGATCTCAAGCTGTTGATTCTTTGAAGTATTTCCTATATGGTTTGGTTATTTTAATGAACTCTGCCTACCCATCTGTCTCCAAAGTTTCCAACTACTGTTCTTCCAATAGATTTAGTGTTTTGCTTTAGTGTTCAAATCTTTAATCCATTTTGATGCTAGTTTAGTGCATGGCAATAGACCCAGGTCTCATTTCAGTTGTTGGTATGTGGAGAGCCAGTTTTTCCAGCACCATTTGTTAAAGAGGTTATCATTCTTCCAGTGAACATGTCCGGCCCCCTTGTCAGTGAAAAGATGTCTGAGTGAGTTTGTACTCATATCCACATCTTCTAATCTGTTCTATTGATCCCCAGGTCTTTTTTCACCAATACCAACCTGATTTTATCACAGTAGCTTTGTAGTATAATTTCAAGTTAGGGATTGTAATACTTCCTGCCTTGCCTTTGTTTCTCAGGATTGTCTTTGCTATTCTAGGTCTTTTCTGGTTGCAAATAATTTTTAGGGATGTTTTTGCTAGCTCCGTGAGGTACATTGGTGGTATTTTGATAGGGACTGTATTAAATCTGCATAACAGTTTTTAGAATATGGTCATCTTCACAATGTTGGTTCTATCTATCCAGGAGCAAGGAATATCTTCCCATTTTCTGAAATTTACTTCAGTTTCTTTTTTCAGAGTTTTGTAATTTTCATTGCATAGAACTTTACTTCATTCATTCAATCAGTTCCTAAGTATTTCATTTTTTAATGCTACTGTAAAGGTATTGTTTCTCTAATTTCTCTTTCAGAGAAATTGATTTTTTGGTGTTGATTTTATATCTTGCTATGCTTCTGAATTTGTTTATTACTTTTGGGAGCATGTTGGTGGAGTTTTTTGGGTATTTTAAGTAGTTTATCCTGTCATGTGTGAATAATGATAGTTTAACTTCTTTATTCTTATTTCTTTTATTTCTCTCTTTTGTCTAATGGCTTTAGCTAATGATTTGAGAACTATATTGTGTAGGAGTAGTGAAAGAGATTATTCTTGTCCAGTAGCTGATTTGAGGGTAAAATATTTCAGTTTTTTCCTATTTGAATTATGTTAGCAGTTGGATTGTCATAGATGGCCTTTGTCAGATTGAGGCAGAGACCATCTATTCAATTTTCTGTAAGGCTTTGATCATGAATGATTGTTGGAATTTGTCAAAAGCCTTTTCTTCTTATATTAATATGATCAAGTGTTTTTTGTTTTTGCTCTATTTATATAGCGTATTACATATATAGATTTGCAGATGTTGCACAATTCTTATATCTCTGGGTGAATCTTACCTGGTCTTGTATAATCCTCTTGATGATTTGCTATATTCTATTTGTTAATAATTTATTGAGGAGTTTTGTATCTATGTTCATGAGGGAAATTAGCCTGTAATTCTCTTTTTGTTCGGTTGAATATTTGTCCAGTTTTGGTATCAATATAATACTTGCCTCCCAGAATGATTTTGGGAGTACTGCTTCCTTTTCCATTTCACTGAAGAGTTCAAGGAGTATTGGGATTAAAACTTCTCTAAATTTTTTTGGGGATTTCCGCTGTGAATCCATCAGGACCTGGGTTTTTCTTTGTTGGTAAGTTTTTTACAAATTACATTTTCAATTTCATTGGCTGATATTAGATTATTTTGAGTTTTTAATTCTTTTTGACTCAGTTTTGGTAGCTTGTACCAATCTAGGTATCTGCCTATTTCTTCTGTGTCTTCAAATCAATGAGAGTAGATTTTTAAAGTAGCTATTGATGTTTTTTATGATTTGAATCTAGATGTCCCCCCAAAGCCTTATGCAGTCATGGGGTGGGGACTTCTAGAGTTTGAGATTAATTCATTATCCACTGGGATTATGAGTTTTAGTACTGTTGGGATTATAGGTATGAGTACTATACCCAGCCTTGGGGCAGATAGCCTGAATATAACATAACAAAGACAGAGAAACAGATTTCCTCCCTGTGGCCATTGTTGCTGCTACTCCTCCCTGGGCTCCTTTTGCTCTTTGCTGCTACTATGAGCTGATGCTCTCTGCCCTGTGGTAGTCTGCCTTGGAGCCAGATAAGTATGGACTGAAAGTTTCATTAACTGTGAGCTGAATAAACCTTTCCTTCCTTCATTTTGGGTGTTAGGTATTTGTCCCAGGAATGAGAGAAGGGTAACTGAGACAATGATTTTCTGAAGCGAGGAGTAAGAGGAAAGATGGAGGTAGTAGTCAGATGCTTATATTATTTATTTGGGGGAATGCTATATCATTTCTACAGGATCTATAGTAATTTCATCCTTTTTAGGTCTTATTGTTTGGATTTGGATTTTTTCTTTTCTCTCTCTCTCTCTCTCTCTCTCTCTCTCTCTCTCTCTCTCTCTCTCTCTCTGTTTTAAATGTATTTTGTAAAAATACATCACTATGCAGCAATTTGGAGTCTAGTGATCCTCCTGTTTTCAGCCCCTCCAGCACTGGGATTGCAGGCATTTGCCACCAAGCCCAGTCTGGGTGTCTGCCTCAGCACATCTGGGGGTGGGGCTGGCATGGTATGTGGTGCTAGGGATTGAACTCTGGTCCCTGTGCTTGCCTAAGCAGGCACTTAGTACTCTGAGCTTTCTTGCTGGCTCTCTTTCCTCTTTTGTTGAGGTTGGCTAGGGTTTTATCAATTTTATTTAATCTTTCAAAGAACCAGCATTTTGATTCATTCATTCTTTGTATTGTTTTCTTTGTCTCAATTGCATTAATTTTTGCTCTAATCTTTATAATTTTCTCCTGCTGCAGGGCTTTGAGCTTGGTTTGCTCTTAGTTTTCTAAAAGATTGAGGTGCAGCATTAGGGTGTGTTTTTGTTTTCATTCCATTTTCCTAATGTGTAAGTTTACCACAGTAATTTTCCCTCCGAGGATTGCTTTCATTGCATCCACATTTCTAGTAAGGTGTGTTTGAATTTTTGTTGGATTGTAGTTACTGTTTAATTTCTTGTTTAATTTTATCTGTAACCCATTTTTTTTTTCTGAGGAAGGTGTCATTTTAATTTCTATTTGTTTATGGGTTTTTGTGGTTCCTTTTGTCATTAATGTCCAGTTACATCGCACTGTGGTCAGATAATATACATGGGATAATTTCTGTTTTCTTCAATTTCCTTATGCATGATCTATGGAATAGTATTTGGTCTATTTTAGAGAACATCATAGATACAGCTGAAAAGCAGGTATATTCAGATGTTGTTGGGTGTAGCACTCTGTATATGTCCACTAAGTTGATTTGTTCAAAGGTTTGGTTCAATTCTGTTACCTCTTTGCTTATTTTTTATCTACTTGATCGATCTTTTTGAGATAAGGGTTTATTAGGGTCTCCTTTTAAGATTATGATATGATTATCAGATTATTTCATGTCCATTAAAATTATCTTATGTAGTTGGTGCTCCCATATTAGGTGCCTACATATCTATGACTGTTATCTCTTCCTCTTGAATTTTTCCCTAAACAATATGTAGTCACCTTCTTTATTTCATTTGGTCATTCTTGGTTTGAAGTTCAGATTGTTTGTGAACAGGCTAGCTACTCCTGCCTTTTTCTTAGATCCTGGAGCGTGTAGTATTATTTTCTATCCTTTGACTGCCTGTCCATGAATTTTTTTTCTTTTCTTTTCTTTCTTTCTTTCTTTCTTTCTTTCTTTCTTTCTTTCTTTCTTTCTTTCTCTATTTATTTATTTATTTTTGTATTTTAGGGAAGGGTACAGGGTATTTTGGCTCTCACTACTAGATCAGACTCATGGTGATCTGCCTCCGAAGAGCTGGGATTACAGACGCGCCACTACACCTATCTCAGCTTGCCCCAGGGGTGGGCCGGCACAGCAGGCACAGGGATGGAATCCCTGGCTCCTGCGCCTGCTTTCAGGGGCTTTAATTGCTGAGCCATTTGGCTGGCCCTCTGAGCTATTTGGCTGGCCCTTTCCTGCTTATGAATTTCTTTATGGGTTAAATGATTTTCTTGTACAGCATATTTTTGTATTTTGTTTCTTAATCCACTCTGCCAATCTATTTCTTTTAATTGTTGAACTGAGTGCGTTTATATTGGTGGTTATAATTGATACACCTTGGCTTATTATTATCATGTTATTTTTCTTCTGTGGGTTCTCTGCTTTACTCCAATGTTTAATTGTTTGCCATGTTTGGTGAGTTCTTTCTATTATTCTTGGAACTGTAGTCATTTTTACCCCTTTCCAGAATGTCTTTTTGCATTTCTTTAGTTGTTCTTTGTCACTGAAATGTTTTACTTCTGTTTTAAACTTGAATGAGAGTTTTTTGAGGTATATCTGTCTGAGTTGGAATTTGTTTTCTTGTAGGACTATTTTATGTGTCTTTAGAAACACAGTAATTCTTTCATTGTAGTTACCACTTCTGTTTTTACCTGTGAATTTTTTTCTGATCTAATTTACTTTACACCTTTCTGCAGTTGTTTCTTTACATCATTGCTATTATTTCAGAGATTTCAGGTGTGTGACTTCCAATTTCTTTTATGCTGATATCTCTTGGGTTTGTTCTAGGTGGACTCAAGGCCTAAGATTGCTTTTTGCTTATTCTTTTGTCATTTTCTATCTCACAGAGAACATTTCATTTTCACTTCTGTGTTACTTTCTGGTGAAAGATTGATATTAGGTAGCTGTATTACTGCAATCAGAATCTCTTTGCCAAGGGTCTGTTCTTCAGGTATTTCTCACATGTCAGAGATTTTTATTTTTTGTGTGTGTCCCAAGATTTTGCCTTCTCTACTGATTGAGAGTGAGATATTGGTTAGTATTTTGGCACTGTTCTCCATCCTTTGGCATAGGGCTTTGGTGAGGTTATTTCTCACTCACCTTCTCATATTATTACCCAAGGGAGAACATGTGGCTAAAGCAGATACAGTATCTTTTTTATAGTAGTACAATTAACAATACTAATAACAGCTGATGGGTGCTGGGCTTGGCAGCTTCTGTCTGCACCCCACTAAAGTGGAGCAGCAGGGCCTAGATGGCTGGTGGGCTTGGTTAAACTATATTTTAAAGTGGTGCATAAAAGAATTTTAAATGTACACTACTAGTGTAGAAATAATGCCACATGTTCATAAAGTGTCATTTAAAATTGGCAATTTTAATATCAGGTTGTGCCTTTTCTAGGTTCATTTTAATTTATTAAATGTGTCTAGCATATACTTCACTAGATTCTTTCATTTTTAGGGTAGGAAAATGAAGAACCTTAAATCCCTTTTAATCCCCAATCTCAAGTTTCTCCCAGTCTAGTGGATGGGTACTGATAAATGTAGGCTGCACCACAAAGTGCTTTAATGCAAAGTAAGATGTAGTGTGAGTTCTAAGAAATCTTAAGAAAGATGTATGACTGCTGCTTTTGGCTCAGAGATGGCTCCAGTGAGCATATGGCATATATGATGTGCCATCTTTGCCTGCACTTCAAAATTTCAGTTTTGATTTTATGTATACATATACTTTTGGGGAACTAGGGAAATACGGACACTCCAGACCTAATCCTTAATAGAACTCACAAGTATACCCGAGTGAGCACAGGTATAGAACTGTTCCTCTTGTGTTGTCTTATTTCTTTCCTTCCCACCATTCTTCCTTTTCTGTTTACATACTTCCCTCCCTTCCTTCCTTTTCTGAGATGAGAAAAATACGAGAATCTCTGACCTCCTTGTTTGCATGACTCTCTTCCCATCATGAACACCATTAATACCATTCAGTTCTTATTCAGAGTGCTGTTGAATTTGGTAATTCCTCAGTAGAAGAATAAGAATCTAAAGTCCATGGAGTGGGAGTGCCTGATGACAATGAAGGAGCATAAAAGCGACAGTTATCAGAAGCCTCCTCATAGGACTCCATACTCACATTCACTGCCTACCTAAAACTTTTACCACCTGTCATCAGGGTGTTAGGGATGTGGCAATGTTCTTATAGTCACATATTTTTGTAGTTTATTATTTTACTGAAAGTAAATAAAACAGAAAAATCTCAATTGATATTAGAAAGAAAGATAAGGTAGCTATAGGATAGCAATAATAATGAAGTAGGGCTTCCTTTTTTTGTAAAAAAACTAACAGCTTTCATAACTTATATTCATTACCTCCTCTGATCTCATAATGTATGCCTAAGAGTGACTCAGAGACTCGAGGCTTTGCCAATCCAAAGAGAAATAAAAATGATCAAATTCAGTGCAAAGGCTTGGATTCTGTCCTCTGGTTCCATATTCTTTTCATAAGACCACAGAAAGTTTATGATGCAAGCTGTACAACTTAACAATGAAATTTAAATTCTGCCAAGATTGTGCTTTTTGATAACAAAATAGATCAATATACATGATATAAAAGTCCCTGTGACTGCAGAATTTCTGATGTTTGTTGGCCATCATTTCCATGGACTTTGAGTGATTTATTTGATCAATTAGAAAGGAGCTGAGTTAGCCACCCTCTCTAGAACCTACTTGATTTGCCACAGAATGAGATCTATTTTTATTGATTATGCTTCTGAACCATCACTATTATATTGTAATATTAAGTGGTTTGGTTTCTTAGTATGACTTAAGCTGCACTGAAAGGAACTGCATTAGTTAGAAAATTGTCATGATTAGATTAAACACTGAAATGTCTTCATGACATCAGGAATAATCTATTATACCCATTCTATCATGCCATGGCCTCAACCATGATATGTATGCTGACACAGTGACCTCTTGCCACTTTGGAATGCTACTTGCGTAAGTGTTTACGTATATATTATGCATATGTGCATGTGTTCTTATTCCTGTGTCTGCTCTTCTGTCTCTTAGCTGACTTGTTACTGGTGAAATATTCTGTGAAAAATTGACTGTTATGATAAGCAAAGAAAGGTTGAATGGCAAAAGAAATCTGATATGGCTTGAGAGCGAAGTGACAAGATGTGCTAGTGTCACTGACAAAATGGGGTAATACGCATATAATCATCAGAGGAGAACAGGTTGGGTGTGACTGCACACTGGTAATCCCAGCATGTGGGAGGCTGAAGCAAGAGCACTGATTGTAAGTGTGAGCCGTGCCTAGTCTATTTAGCAAGTTATCAAAATCTTGTGTTCCAGAGGGTTGACTATTGTTTTTAAACTAACACTGCATTGGTGTTACTATTTTCTTAGAATCTCTTTAAGAAATACAGTATTTCAAGGGCTGGCCATATAGATCAGCAGGTACAGGAGCCAGGGGCTTGATCCTGGGGCCTGCCATTCTGGCTCCGCCCCCAGGGCACATTGAGATGGCAATTGAGACTGGGTTTGGTGGTGCGCACCTGTAATCCCAACTCTTGGGAGGCTGTAAACAGGTGGATTACTATGAGTCTAATCTAGTAATGAGACACTAAACACCCTGTAGACCCTGCCCTAAAAAAAAAAAAAAAAAAAAAAAACTCCAAGCAAACAAATACAGTATTTCAAAATTCCCTTAATAACTGATTCAGATGGTATAACTCTTAGTCATAATTGAATAAGATCATTGTACTAGAGATACAAAAAAATTTGAATAGAATTAGTAAACATGTCAGCATCTCACTTTCTGTGCACCAATGATCACCTTTAGGGATACTTAATGTTAAGTGCTTATACAGTTACTCTTATTTCATCTCTTTGACATATAGGTTATTTGAAAAGTAAATAAAATAAAATAAAAACAGAAAAAAATGTCGATTTGACAATCAGTTTATATTGCCCTTGTAATTGCATGGGGCTTTGTGCACATAAAATAAATAGCCATTGATTTTCATTCATGACTTATGGTTCAGGTCAATCTTAAGGAGTTAAAATGAATATCAAGGGCATCCTTTTGCTTTTCTATGGGGATAGGAGGTCCTAGTATTTTCTCAGGGCTTTTAGGCATAGTATTTACAGATGCACACATGTATCCTGGCACTCTTTTATAATTTACAGGTGCTTTCAAAAGTATATGTTACATTGTTAATATACTTAGAAAGGGATAATGGAAATCAGAATCTTGTCATCATAATATACAGGCTTCATTACCTGGCTTAGAGAACTAAGTATCTCTCAATTTCTGGACACAAGCTTGCCAAACACAAGTCTCGGAGAATTTATTAGTGTTAAAATATCAGGAGCAGATGGAATAGAATGATATCTGATCAGTTGTTATACCCAAAGGCTTTTGTGCTCATAGGCAGGGCTGTTTAATGTTCACAGGCTCAAAATTGCAAAAGCAAAAGCTCAGTCTAAGAAAAGAACTTCAGGGCAGAATGGCCACTTCCCAGGAAATTTGCTCCTCAGATTTGGTGTATTGCACCTAGCCATCCAGGCACTGAGAAATCCCTATGCCATGAGAGGAGGAAGAATAACTCAGACCCAGCTGGCAGCAGACGTAGACATTACCCAGGTGGTGGTGGTTCTAGGTACATGCAGGATGCAAGAGTTGTGGCATCAGGAATACTTCCGCTCAGATTTCAGAAGGAGGTCTTGCAGGCCAGGCAGGGTGGCCCTGGGAGAGCAATGTGTGAAGCTGTGAGAGTGGAGCCAAGGGGCAGTGGAGAGCTCACAATGCTGGAAATGGCAAGAATTTTAACTATCTCAGGAAAGCTGCAAGGAATGAGCAAGTCCAGCCCAAGAAAGAGTCTTAAGGGTTGCCACCACTGGCAGTGTCACATAGGTGGGGCCACATAGCCCTTTGGAATTCACCTTATCAAACTTTCCCTGGTTGCTAGACTTCAAACTATAGGATTTAATATTTTCTCTGCTGAGGTTAGGTCTTTCTTTGGTTTGATTCCTTTTGGCTTCCTATTTTTCCTTTTTGTAATGGGCATATGTTTGCAAGGGGATACAACATAGGACACAGAAGCTATAAGTTTATTTTATAATAATCACCCACAGAATCATATACAAGACTGCATGTAATTTGTCCACACACTAAGACTGAAAGAATCCAGCTGAGGGCCTGGATCCTACAGTAAAGCCCTGCATGAGTCCAGCTGAAAGCCTACAGATGATAACAAAGATAATAACAACGTCTCCCACACGTCAAACTGGAGGCCAAGAGCCTACAACAATGTCTCATGCAGGCCTGTTTTAAGGATATGCATTGGAAAGGCCCAAGGATCAGTGGTAGAGACTAGAAAGGCTATAGCAGAAAGGTGAAGGGACTATGCTAGCAGGCTGAGGGACCTGTACTGAAGCTAGGAATTGATGCTCAGAGTAAGAATCAGAGCTTCCCCCCAAAACTACAACAGCCATTACCAGGAACAATGAGGTCCTGAGCTCTTTTGAGGATGAGAACAGCTAAGTTCATCAGGAAAGCCAGCATGACAAGGCCCTGCAAGAGAACCAACAGCGTCTCTAACAGCTTCTCAACTTCCTCTCTAGTTCTGCCTCTCACGCTGCTGGCCACTTTGCTTAGGTGGGCCTTCCACGCCTGGTACCAAGCTAGTTCAGCTTGTTTAACCTATGCTTTCTACATCAGTTTTATTTATTTATTTATTTATTTATTTATTTATTTATTTTTACAGGAACTCACAGAGGAGTTTGCCTTAAATCTCAGAGGAAAGTGTAGGTTTGGCCTTTTCAATAATGGTGAACCTGTTAGGGCTTTTGTGACTCTAAAGTGCATTTTGCATAAAGAAATAGGCATGCGGCTCTTGGAGGCCAGGAAATGGTGCTATGGCTGGTGTCTAGATGTCCCCCGAAGCCTCATACCCTCACAGGTGGGGCTTTGGGGAGGTGATTAGATCATGAAGACATGCTATCATCCTGGATAAGTCCACTGTTTCTAACTTTTCATAAATATGATGTTGGGAGGTGAAGCCTGGTTGGGGGAGGTGGGTCTGCTTTTCTCCCTCCCTTGATGTTTCCCTGCTTTCAAACTGCCATGCCATGGCAGGCTGCTCTGCCACACTTCTCTATCAGGCTGCCCTACCACGGAGCCAGGGCCTGATAGACTGAAATATTTGCAAGCTGTCAGCCAAAATAAATCTTTGCTCCTTTAAGATGTAGGTGTTGGGCCCTGTGTCTCCCCAGGGATGCAAAGAGATGGGAAGAAGCCACTTCAACTCAGGAGGACAGACCAGGTGCTCATTTATGACAAGAAAGTAAGGTATCAGTTAATTAAGTGAGCAGGAAATCTACAAATAGTTGTGAAGTACAATTTTTATTTAATTGTTTTATCTAGAGAGGGAGTTCATTTCTAAAACACAATTTATATTATCCTTAAGATAGGAAAACTGATATCAAAAGTTTGCTATCAGAATGAATAATATCTTTTTTAATTCTGCTTTTATAATTGTCAATAACAATGGTAAAGGGGTCATCTTAAAAATGGAATAACAAATATAAATTATTTGATAGCTACAGAATGAATATATTAACCTTTGGGAATTTTTATTTGGAAAAATATCTATGTCCCATGTTTAATTACAGCATTGTGTTCATTTTGGTGTGAAATTTAATACATTTAAGATCATACATATATTTCATGCATATATATATAATTTTATTTCTCAAATAAATGAATGTAAACAATATCAAAAGAATATAGTATATTTGAGTCAGAAAACAAGCAGACATTTAATAATGTGTTATTTTTAAATCCCACTATGCAAGAAGATGCCTTTTTTATTTTTTATTTGGTTAACTAATTAGGGAATTAATGAACAAATCTAAGAATAAAATGTATGTGAGAAGAGTTAACTCTAAGTGAACACACACAGAAAAACATATATATACACTAATAATATACACTGCCAAGTTGTAGTCATATTTTACTCAACTACTTTTTTTGTGGCACTTCAAGTATAGAAAATATACTTTAAATAGATTTATTTCAGGTTGAAACATTTTATTATCTAGGATTTGAAGGAAGAGATATTTCTAAGCATGATAAATTAAGTTTTCTTTAATAATTATTTCTTGTCACTACTGTTAACTCCCAATCCATCTTAGAATACTATTAATCAAGAATAGCAGGATTGAATTTTCTCTTTTCATTTATTTTTAAGTAATTCATCTTGCATATTATTACCATAAAACCTAATACTCAAATTGTGCTGAGTTAATTTTGGGGGTGGAATTTGACCCAGATTATCTTTATCTATATGCTTTGTAGTACATATTATTAGAACAAGTTATGTTAGCTGAACTGGAACTCCCAAAACTTCAGATACTCTTTAAGTGTCTGAACTCATTTTTTGGCAGAACTGGGGATTGAACTCAGGCCCTTGCGCTTACCAGGCAAGCACTTATTCTACTGAGCCATCTCCCTGGCCCTAGTGTCTGAACTCTTTTAGGATCTTTCAAAGCTGAAAAACTTAGTGATCCAGGAGGACTGCATAAATGAGCAGCTAGTCTTTGAAATTGTTTCCTCCTGAGGTGAGCTGTCTTCTTCCAGGCTCTTCGCTAGCCCTGGTGAGCACTGCACCTTCTGGGTGGGTCTGCATGTCACTGATTGCCCCGTGTGGGGGTCATGGAGATGGGTGTTTTGGAGCCAAGCAAGGACATGAACATAAAAGAAGTGTACTGCAGGGCTGAGAGGTGTGAATCCAACCTTCTAATCAGTTTTACACTTAAATATCACATTATTTCTCACATTTGTTGCCACTTTTATGGTACTCATTTCTTCTCTGTGTTTTTGGGGCATACCCAGAGCACTTCCTAGGGTATTGTGAAGGAAACCTACACAGTAGTAGTATAGTTTAAGTGATAGCAGAAAAAGACTGAGGGTTTTCACCCATGCATAAGTGTATGTTATTTTTAATCTCTGAAGTCTTTTTTGAAAATAATGGAGTGTTTAGACCATAACAACCATGACTTGCTGTACTATTTTATACTTACCTTACTTTAGGCTAAGTCTGTAATTGGACCACCTGGGCTAGAGAAGTGAGGGGCTTGGCTGTGAGCCTGCCTTTGACAGTTTAATTCTCTTTGAGGAATTTCAAACAGAAAGATTTAGGGTTCCTCATGGGGCAGAAAATAGGAGCTTAGATCTGCTAGAGCAGGAATTTCTTAGCTTTCCATCTGATTTGCTTCCGTTTTCTTTTTTGTATTCATTTGTAAATGTGAATTGAAGAATTAATTGACTTCTCAAGATAATATTGATGGAAGAAAGAAAAATGGCTGTATAACAATTTGAAAATATAAAGACCTATGTAAATGTCAAATTATAATAGTAAATCTGATAGCCCAATTATCCATTATAACACTTCCACAGTTTAACTAAACAAAAATTCACATTTTTTTCTTAAATTACATCTTTCAAAAGTAGGCAGCTTGTTCTGGTAGGTAGGCCTTTCTTAATCATTAATGTCTCACAAGTTTTATTGACAAAAGGTCACACATCTTCATAATATTTTAAGATTTGGAAATCCTATAATTTATGTTACTTGAAGACATTTAAATTACAGGGTCTAAGTTAAGATCTTACTGTCAATCAAGGCTGAAGTCTGTATGTTATTATTTTGCCGTATATTTACTCTATATGGTGTCTGGAATAAAACATGTCTTAGTTTAAATATTTAAGTATTTATTTATATTTTAAATGCCAGACCTGACTTCCTTTTCATAATGAGAATTTTTCAGTGTTAATGTTGTTGGGCCTGGGGAGATAGCTCAGTACGATAAGTGCTTGCCTGGCAAGA
>NW_004524700.1:5945348-5945824 GCF_000260255.1 Octodon degus | reverse complement strand
TATATATAGTTGGGGCTGGGGAGATAGGTTAGTGCTCTAAGCACCTGCCTGGCAAGTGCAAGGTCCCAGGTTCAATTCCCAGTACCACATGTGGTGTAGTCCTGCCCTGGGCACATCAAGCCAGCCACTGCAACCAGGTATGGTAGTGCATGCCTGCAATCCTAGCACCAGGGAGGCTGAAAATCGGAGAATCACTATGAGTCCAAGCTGCATAATGAGACTTTGTACCAAATAAATAAATAAATAATTTGAGGGTTGGCCAAATAGCTCAATGGATTGCAGCACCTGCTTAGCAGGGGCTGGGTGTCTATCTCTGAGCCTACTGTGCCCGCCCCACCCCCATGGAACACTGAGATGGCAATTGAGACTGAGTGTGGTGATGCACACTTATAGTCCCAACTCTTGGGAGGCTGTAATCAGGTGGATCTCTATGAATCTGATCTGGTAGTGAGACCCTGAATACCCTGTAGACCCTT
>NW_004524700.1:5929031-5945248 GCF_000260255.1 Octodon degus | reverse complement strand
TATATTTGGGTTACCTTTCCTCATTCTAGCTAAAGGGGTAAATTCTTCCTTTCTCACTTTTACCAATAATGAGTGTGTAGTAAATTAGGCACAGTGATTTACATGCTGACTAGTTCCTGTGTCACATGATTTGAGTTTATAATTTGGGTTACCTTTTAACATAAAATGTAAATATGATTGTCCATCAAATAAAGAAAATGTGAACCTTCCAAGATCATACAATTGATCAGGTCCATAAACAGAAGCTGGTGGGTGGAAATTCAGCAGGAGTTCAGAGCAATAATTCCTGTTGAGAGAAAAGTAACTCTAGTTTTAAAAACCCATTTGAAAACCACTGAGGGGACAATTCACAGTTAGAGCATACATATCAATAAAATGACATGTAGCCTTCCAAACCCCAATCAGCGTCCCAGCGGCCTTTCCAGTCATGTATTTCTGATTATGCCAGACACACATCACACCTGGGGTTTCAATACAATCTCTGCTAACAAAGGTTTCTGATGTAAATATTCCTGAGAAGAGAAACACATAAAGATATAGTGAATCACAGATTTCTTCTTAGTCTTGAAAAAAAATGCTAAGACTGTATAGCCTGTGTTGTGAGAGGGCTTTGATGTTTGAATTAGGTTTGGGGAAGAAAATTTTACTCTTTTACTTTGAGGCCAACTCTAATCAGGTAACTGGAGCCCATTCAAAAATGAATAGACAGGGCCAGGAATATAGATCAGTGCCATAAGTACCTGCCTGGCAAGTGCAAGGTCCTGAGTTTGATTTCCAGTTAAAGAAAGAAAGCAAAGAAGAAAGGAAGAAAGAAAGAAAGGAAGGAAGGAAGGAAGGAAGGAAGGAAGAAAGAAAGAAAGAAAGAAAGAAAGAAAGAAAGAAAGAAAGAAAGAAAGAAAGAGAAAGAGAGAGAAATAAATAGTGGATACACATTATATATTTGTCAAAACCGGTTGAATTTACAATGCAAAGAGTAAGACATAGTGTAAACCATGGACTTTAATCATGTTGCAGTATCAGCATATCAGTGCTTACAGTGTGCTACACCTCCACAAAGCTGGAGACCCTGAGTTGATGGGAAGGGAAATGTAGGAGGTGGCAGTCTCAATTATGCCCAGCTTTTATAACCTTTTCTTTTAAAATATGTTTTAAATTCCTCTGATCATAGTATTTTACTAGCAAAACCCTGTGTAATGTGCTAAAGTTTTTTAAATATTTGTACCTTCTGCTTGTTATAAGCATGAGGATTATTACTCTCCATGTTAGGATTCACTCACTCACTCAATCAAAAAAACAAATTTAGAAAAAGAAAATGTTTAGTGAAATATTTTGTTTAAATTTGTTGCCCAGGAAAAGAGGAAAAAGAGTAGCTATAGCGTAGTAGATCTCCCTGTCTTACTCTTGCCTCAAAACGTATTTCCCCAGTAACAAGTGGAATCCTTCAGACAAAGCATATCCCCTCCTTGAAATACTCCCTAACTTCTTTGCATGCTTTATACAGGAAAATAACTAGCATGTTTTAACAATTAGTGTTATAGAGGCTTAATTAATGTTAACTGGGACCAACTAAAGGTGACAGAGTTAAGTACATATATTCATCTGTTGGTCCTTTTAGACTGTATAAATGAAGGTGCAGATGTAAAACACATAACTGAAAATGGATGTATCTTAGTAGATATGACAAATAGAAAAATATTTGCATGCACCATCATAAACCTTATTTTTTAAATTTAATATACTGTAGTAGAGAGATCTTACCATACCAGTACAGACAAATCTAATGTATATGTAGGCTTCCAAGTAATTTGGCTAGTTCTCTGTTGATGGAAATATATACTACTCTTGTTTATTTGCAAATAAAACATTTCAATTAGCGTGTAAAGATCTTTAGCTATAACTGGAAATCTATATAATTAATTATTAGAAATGAATTTTGAGGAACAAGTATATGCACTTAAAACATTGTCAAATAATACCAATTCTACAATCTCAAATTTGAAAAAATCTTATATTCTATAGTACAAATAAATGATTAGTAAATCTACATAAATAAGTAAGCTGTATTAAAATTATACTCTATCATAACTTGTATAGATTGTTAATGCAAAATTAAGTAATAAATAGTTATAATAAAATATTACAGGAAAGCAGTAAGGTCTGCCATGGTTTCCAGCAACCCAAAAATATTGTGCCATCATGGTTACACTTAAGAAAGTCATGCTTAGTGTTTCTGTAGATTCATGAGCAGTGTTTTCAACTTAAATATAGTAGATTCCTGAAGATAACTATAATTTGATCTATTCTTGGTTTAGTTCATCTTATTTTTTTATCCTAATTGAGATTTATCTACTGTAATAAAACCTGGTTCAAATCATTCAAATTCAGTGAATCAATTCTCTTTCTCATTTCTGCTAGAATAGCAAAGTTAATTTAAAAGAAATTAATAAAGAGCTGGCCAAATAGCTCAGTAGATTAAAGATCCTGCGAGTAGGTACAGGAGCTGGGAGTTCAATTACAGGGCCTGCCATGCCTGCCCCACCCCTGGGGGACATTGAGACTGGGAGTGGTGGCGTGCACCTGTGGCATGTGCCTGTAATCCCAACTCTTGGGAGGCTGTAAATAGGCAATCACTATGATTCCAATCTAGTAGTGAGACCCTGAACACTCTGTAGACTTTTCCTTAAAAGTACAAAAATAAAGAAAAAAATTGAATAAATAAAAAAATAAAAGATATTAGTAAAGTGAAAATGAAAGAAGAAATGTAATTAACAGAAGTTGGTCTTGTCAGAAAAAACATATACCAGTTTTTGCCCCTAGGCCAACAGATATGACTATGTAGTATAGCAGATTTCTAACTGGTGGTCAATTTATTATACCTAGATGGATTAAACGAGCATGGTGCTGGTTGCAGGAGCTGTTGGCAGCTGCTGGTTCTCTTGGCTATTCTGCTGGAGGTCCTTGTCATACTGGCTTTCCTAGTGAACTTTGGAGGAGCTCTGGTCCACATCTTGAGCATTGCTTCCTGGCTTCAGAGAGGAAGATGGTATATTCCTCTGTCTCATGGAGAAGTTTGTCACATTGGCTTTCCCGTGGGAACTCAGCTTTTCTCATTGCTGGAGGAACTCGGGACCTCACTATTGCTGAGGATGGCTGTGGTACTATTGGGGGAGCTCTGGAGCTTACCTTGAGCATTGCTTCCTGGCTCCAATTCAGATCCCTCAGCCTGCTAGCACAGATCCTTCATTCAACTTGCATAGACTTTTTAGCTTCTACCACTGACCTTTGGGCCTTTCCAGCACAGATTGGTGAAGTAGGATCCAAACCCTCAGCTGGATTCTTTAGTATTTATTGTGTGGATAGATTTCCTGCACTTGTTGTATATGATTCTTGGGTGATCCCTTATAAACTTATATTATAAAATGTGTCCTGTATTATATTGTCCCCCTAGTAAAAACCCCAATCCATGACATGTAGGTCTACAGCTTCAATTTTGTTTGCAAATTTTGGGGACAGGCAGAGAAATTCATTTATTTATTTATTTATATTAATTTTACTGAGAAACAAATAGCAATGAGACAGTTTCAAAATAGGTTAGTAGGACAGTTAGAATAATTAATACATTGCATATTGTTATCTTCATAGTAGTTACTCATAGTACAAGATGCAGACATGTTATCCTGTTCAAACACTATTGGTACAAATCTTTCTTCTCATTGAATTAAGAGAAAGTAGCTGCATATGTACCCTAACTATTTTGTATGCACACATAGAAAATGGTCCTTCAATTATATCCCCATTTTTGTTTAGTTTTGTCAGAGATGGGTATTCCATTGCCATTTAAATATTGTAGGTGTGTGAACTGGCTCTCTACATGCTGAAAACTAAAACTTGACCCAGGTCTATCACCATGCACTAAACTAGAGGGAAAATGTATTAAAAATCTAAACATTAAGACAGAAACATCAAATCTCCTGGAAGAGAAAGTAGGAAGAACTCTTGAAGACATAAGGGTAGGAAAAGAGTTCATGAACAAAAAGCAGATTGCACAGGTAATACTTGAAGAATTAACAACTGGGACCTCTTCTTATTGAGAAGTTTTTGCAGGTCAGAAGAAATTGCCAACAAAGTGAAATGACAACCCACAAATTGGGAAAAAAATCTTAACTAAGGAGCACTCAGACAAATGTCTTCTCTCTAGAATTTATAAAGAACTAAAAAACATTAGGGTCCCAAAATTTAAATACTCAATCCAGAAATGGGAATCTGAGATGAACACATTCTTCTCAGAAGATGAAATTATAGAAGCAAATGAATATAAGAAAAAATGCTCCACATCACTAGGCATCCATGAAATGCAAATTAAAACAACAGAGAGATAGCATCTCGCCCCAGAAAGAATGACTGTCATAAAGAAATCAACCAACAACAAATGTTGGAGAGGCTGTGGAGAGAAAGGAACCTTTCTGGACAGAAAGGGAAATTTAAAGGGCTTCAGTAAGTTTTCTGGCAAATGAAGAGTTAAACCCCTACTGGAGAGAACGAGAGGAGCTAAAAAGAAAGAGAGAGCTGGTGAGGGTGGCTCTCTTCATGCCAAGACCTGGATCCCTGCTCCCTCCTTCCTCCATCTTCAGTGAAGGACAAGAAGCCAAAGGAGAGGTCAGACTACATCATAAAAACTCAGTGCATGAAGTGTACTCTAGCAGCTAAGCACTCACACACACACACACACACACACACACACATATATATGTATATATATATATACGCATATATTTTATTATTCTTACTTTACTGATATACCGAGTATGTAACCTTTTCAACTAACTTGGCCTTGAAAGTAACTCTGCTGCCAGTCTCCTCAGATAAGCACCTGGGCAGCACAAAGAAACCAAAGAAGCACGCAAGGCGATGGAATGGGCAATGACCCCTTCTGGGGACTCAGAACCCAAGAGCTAATCAAGTGATAACAGCTCCCCAGGGAGAGCACCCCTTGCTCCCTGTGTAACAAAAGCGGCTGAGGATTAAGACTTCCCATGAGGGCCAGGTGTAGGATCCCTACCTTATTCTGACAAGGTAGCTAGCTACCTCCTTATTTTCTCCCCCTTTCCTAATAGAATGTGCTCTATCGCTTTCTCTTCCTCTTCTAATAAAGTCATTTAACTCCTTCTGAATGTGTATTTTTAATTTTTTTTTATTGATGTAGGATTTTTACAGATCCTGGATGAAGATCTGCCCTCTGGAGACGTGACCATTGTACATGTGGTCTTGATGTCTCTCTTGGGCAGTGGCCAGGGCTGTTACAGCCACAGACAGCAGCAGGAAGCCCTTCTCCTGCTGGCTCTGCTGTGGGAAACCTTCAAGGCATGAGGAGACTGTGGCAGCACACACTCCTGAGGGAAACCAAGCTGAAAACCACCATCTGGATACTCTAGGAGCTGCACTGGGGCCTGCTTAATGACGGTAGCTCTGTAATACACCCCATACTGTCTGCAGCAGCACAGTAATTGGTTTTAATACATGGTACGTAGGTCATACAGTTTTATTCAAGTGAACTGTAAAGGTTTGTGTTCTCTCACTTTATTAAAGAACACTGAAATTGCCCAGATTTTTCTGGAGTAGTGATCCTAAAAACACATATGGCCAACTAGTTAACTGGGAAACATTCTTTTTTAATATACATTAATGCACTCTTGGCTACAAAGAACCAGCCCTTATAAAGTTTTCAGTGAACTGTGAAAAGTTTATGCCATTATTATCCAAATGTACCTAAGCCTAGGTTAAGTGTGTGGAGGGAGCCCAGGTCCACCCAGCCCTAATGAGAAGTGGGCAGGCTCTGTCTGCTTGGAACAGATGCGTCTGCCACTCTCCCTATGTGGTGGAGTGTTTCCCACATCCTGAGCTCTGCTTTGGAAAAAAAAAACCCTCTAAATCCTCTCATGTGAAAAGTTGAAAACATTCTGAGGATGCTTGAGGCTCCACACAACTCTCAGCTACTTGACTTACTCTGGAGGTTTAATGGGCCAAGTTCTCACCTTGTCCTGTAGGCTGAAGGCCTCATCCAAGTATGAAGTGTGAATCTACTCAAAGCTGTAGTCCCAGACGGGCTTTGGAAAGCAGCAGCACAACAAGGAATTTGTTTCACTGTGTGCACAGACACTAGTAATTAATGTCATGCTTTTCAGGCCAGGTTTTATAGGGGTAGGATTTAAGCAATGGCATGAAGTAAATGCTGAGTAGAATGCAGCAAAAGGCGTATTCTTTCTGTGAGCATACCTGGGCTGCTCAAGGGTGACAGGTAAGAGCTAATTGTTCATTAAATAGAATTCTATTCAGGTTGATATATTGGGGCTGGGGAGATAGCTCAGTGGCACAAGCACCTGCCTGGCAAGTGCGAGGTCCTGAGCTTCATTCCCAGTACCAAGGTGGGGGGAAAAAACCCACAAAATGCACATTACTGTATTGCTGTTGTTGTGTGTGCACATTTGCATCTGAGTTCCCAAGCAGGGAGAACCCTGCTGCCTTCTCATTTCCACCCACATCTCACCCCCAGGACATATCCTTCAATCTAAAAATCTTTATAATACAAAGATCTCTGCTGGCACTGGACCACTGTGACTGCTTGCTTTTCTTGTTCTACAAAAGGAAGCAGGGGCAGGCCAAATAGCTCAGCAGATTAAAGCTCCTGCAAGCAGATGCAGGGGCTGGGAGTTAAATCCTGGGGCCTGCCATGCTGGCCTCGCCCCTGAGGCACACTGAGCCAGGGATTAAGATTAGACATGGTGGTGCATGCCTGTAATCCCAGTGCTTTGGAGGCTGTAAATAGGAGAATCACTATGAGTCTGATCTATTAGTGAGACCCTGAACACCCTGTAGACCCTTTCCTAAAAATACAGAAAAAAAGAAAAGAAAAGAAGAGAAAAGAAAGCAGAAGATTGTGAATGTCTGTGCTTCCCATTTGCCTGGTGCTGCCTGTAGTGCTTTTGCGTACACAATCTCATCCTTACAAGGCAGTGTCATCATCAACTTCATGTTAAAGATGAAGACACTGAGACCTGTTTAATGGATCCAGGACACACTGCTCATGGGTGACAGATGTAGAACATAACCTCAGCATGTCTGAAACCCGCACTCATGCTTTGCTTTGTTCAGCAATCTCATACCCGCCCAACTCTACATCACTGTGGAAGACTAAGTAACGAGGACATGAAAATATTATTTTCCATTAATGATAATATTTTAAATATACGCATAAATATAGGGTGCAAGCCTTAAATTGCACATTAAACTGGTACTATAGTTAAGTGCAAAGGGGAACTCACTGGGCACCTTTTTTCCTTTGCATCTTTTTATACTTCCTAGTTCTATATTAATAAAGATACATTTTTATAGTTAAAAACACAATAAATGACATGAATGATACTTAATATTTTTTAATGATTTATATAAGCAAAATTTATGCATTATATAGCAGCCCAGTATGTTCTTGTTAGAAATAACTATTATTATATGATGTATGTAGCATAAATAACGTGATAAACTTAGTTTTATGAAAATAATATTTAAAATTCAATGAATTAATGTTGCATACATTTACTTTTTAAACAACAATTTTCTGGCATAAAATGTAGGACAATATACACATGTTATACCTCACACAGTGTTTGTGATCCAGTACTGAAGCCAAATGATGCAGACACAGGAAAACTTTTCAGTGTGTCCGGTCCTGTTTTCCAATTAACATACTAGAGCCATAATGCTTTTTCACCAATATTACTTACAAGAAAAAGTATTTCAAATATGCAACTGGTAATAGAAGCTAGTTTCCCAAACCTGTGCAGTTTCAAGGAAAGTGTTTTTAGTAGGTAGGACAAGGAAGCCTCAGTCAGTAGGCTCAATAACAGTTTTCGTGGAAAAATGTATTATGAATATTGGGTGAAAAATGCTATGACAAAAATTTTTTATTTGGTATCAAAATTCATTAATTACTGAATGTCATTAACCAAAAATAATTACAGGCAAGGTTTGAAACTAAGGGTTTGTAATAGTGAAACTTTAATACGTACATTCTAAGATGTAATGGGTTGGAACTGTTGGCCATTTTGAGAGTCACTGGAAAATATGAAATAAGAGTCTCTTCTATATGATTATATTTTAATAAAGAAAGTATTCTTCAATGTCATATCTCTTCAGGGATATGTCTGGATTCTTACCTGAGATGGAGTTCAGTTTCCCATTGCTTGAATTTGTGGGACCTCAGTGCTTGGTAGGCCCTGCTCATCCAAGGCCGGACTCAGTGCCTTTCAGGCTTGAGAAGGTCAGTTTGGCCTTTTCTGCATAGTGGTATGATGGCTTCATCCCAGTGCTGAATCTGAGGTTAAATCTGCTGAGAAGGAGGGATGACTATTTTAAATTGGCGTCACATAGAAGAAATGCCTCTACATTTCACTGAGCACTGAAACTGACTGGAAGAAGGCTTTTAAAACTAGTAGTGGTTAAAACATCACAGAGGTAGCAACCAACAATGCACAAATTGGAAGAAAAGTACAGCAGCCAAGAGTCTGCCTCTGAACTGGTTACCCACTCACTCTTACACCTTTGGAATCCCTTTGCTTTTGATTTTCTTAGCATAACTTTCCCCCTTTATCCTAATCTCACTATTTTTTTAAAATCTGTATTTGGACCTATCTCATTTGTTTTATCAACTTCTTTGATTTCTATGCTCTAGTGTCTGTCTGGATGAAATGATCTTTCTATTTATTTTCCCAAAATTAGTTAGAAAATCCCAAACTATGACTTCCCTAGACAGTTCTTTGCTGTGGAGATTGGTCCCAAAAATGTTGATCAAAATAATAAATACAGTGGTCTTACAGAAATGAGATTCAAAACAGATGGAGTTAGAAAGAGATTCATGAAAGATTCCAGGTTGTGCATATTTTTATCTTTGAATGAACTGTGATTCCCATCAGTGTCTGGCCTCCTGCGCACTATGCTGTTGCTACTTTGTTTATATGGCAGATCATAGCTAAGGTGAAGACCTGGAATTAATTGTGTGCTGGAGAGGCTTACAAAATTTAGGACCTGAGAAGCATTGAGGACTGGTCACTAAGGTGTGCAGAGAAAAGGCTTACAACAAGCTTGTAAAGGTGTGATGGTTACCTAGCAGCAAACATTACGGAGGTTCTCTTGGTGTTTAGAGAAGCAAATGACTAAACCTGCTCTGCTTGAAGATGGCTCAGGGCATGGATGCTTTTTCCTCAATTGATGGCCTACAGAGTCTAATTCATAAAATAATTTATTTTTATTCATTTATTATGAAATTTTACTTAGTTATGTTGTAGATTTTTCACAATTAAGTGGTCTACAGGCAATATAGATCTATTGAAAATTTATAGATCTTATTAAAAAAGTAAGGAGACATTTGATTTCCCTATAAAACTTATAATTTCCATTTTAGTATCGGTAAATTATAAAAGATTGGGTAAAAAATATTGCTTCTGCTATTAAGTCACTCTTTCATTCTCTTCTCAAATGTATTGCAGCCTTCTTTGACATTTTCATATTTTATTTTTAAAATTTATGTATTTAATTGACATGTAAAACTGCATATTTATGGAGTAATAAGTGATATTTCAATATATGTATATATAGTTTAATGTTTAAGTTAGGTTGAATATATTTCTAACTTTTGTTATTTCTTTATTGTAAAAACATTCAAAGTACCTTCTAGCTTTTAAAAATATACAGTAAATCATCTATTTGAATGTCTGATTTATAATACTTTCTTTAGGTCTTGATATGGAAATGCTTAGAAAAATTTAGTTATTGGTAAAATCTTAAATACACCTGATTCTCTTGATGGTTAGAAATATTAGAGTGTATTGATTTTTCTCATTTACTTCTTTAGTACCTTCTTATACAAATATGGACATTTTATATTCACCATATTCATTCTTTTCTCTTTTTGCCTACTGTGTTTGATATATTTTTTTCTGTTTTTCTATAAACCAAGATTAAATTATAGACTGATTTTTCACTGATTACATGAATTGAAAATAGGTTGAGTGCCACAGTTGCATCGCCCTGGATTGTTTGTAGTCAGTGAATCCCACTTTCTGCCTAAGATGTAGGCTTTGCGGCTGGCTTCATCATGGTCTCATTTAATTTCCTCACATGTGTGAGGCAGAAGTCAGAGGTGAGAAGGTACAGTAACCAAAAGATAGATACTTAAATGTATTTAAAACATCTTCATATTTTGAATTCACAGCCTTAAAGTCTTTTCCGGCTTCATTTATCTTACTATATTCCAGGCACTCTTTGACTTTAGAATGGGATATATTAAATTCCTGACATTTTAATCTTTTCTCTCCATTTTTCTAAATTTGATGCATGATGCATACCTAAGTATATGCGTTTCTTCTTTTAAGCTGAGGAAAATTTTTATTTTTACATTTTTACACTGTTCTGTCAATAAACTTTCATTATCTATTACTATTTACACTGCTGACTTTACAGAAAACATGGCTATGAAGTGGTGTGTTAGATCACAAACAAATGGCGCTGTTCAATTTTACTGGCCAAATATTTTGTTTTAGTCATCTTGATAAGTTAATTAATTTGGCTCTGCTACATATTCAGCTTAAGAGAGGCAGTGAAAATGGCTACAAAGCTGGCTTTAATATAAAAGAGTAGACAAGTAGTGTTCTTGACATTTTCTTTTGTTTCTAACTTAGCAGCAAAAGGATCTCCTCCTATTTAACTGAATCCCTCTCTTTGAAATCTGTTTCTGTCATCCTCATGGGAAATTCTTTTTTTTTTAAGGTAGAGTCTAAAAATCCTGCTTGAATATAACATTATCTTTACAAAAAATAGAATGACTCCTCATGTACATAGACAGTGAAATACAGCAACTGCTTCTTGTGGTTAGGAGGGCATTTGGAAGGTTTCTAAAGCCAGCCATGACCCAGAGCACAAGTGCATTTGCACTTTACTGTATGTGCTTTACGCAGTCTAATTTTGGAAAGTAATTTAGTGAGTGAGTTTCATGGATAATGTTAATTTTCTTTCCCTCTAAGTACAAGTGAGCATTAGACATTGTGCCTGTATTATTTTTTTCTTGCTTGTATACTAACATGATTCAATTAATTTTAGTTAGATAACAAACACAAGAGACTATTTTGTTTCCTGTAAATCTTCCAGCACTGTTCACCAAGCCAGAAAATTCTTTCATTTTCCTGTGACTGCAGTTGGATCATTTTAAAGTCATTTTAGTTATTTACTTATTTATGCAATCTTGCATTTTTTTTACTATTGTCAGTCCCTTCATTTTATGGGTTTAATACATTCAAAAATGCAAGCTTTTGATTTGTTTTTGTTACTTCTCATATAGACTTTTGAAATTTCATTTATCTTGGATGTTTTAGCTTTGTCCTTTTGTCATGTTTAGCATTTTAGAACTGAAGGGTAGATTCACCTGTGCTTTTCTTCAAAGACCCCATTTTTAGGGCTGCATTAAAAAGCTGCTATCACATGTAACTAAAATTAAAACTTGACTTTTTTACCCTGCTACCTCTGGGACTTCCATTATAATGGGCTCAGTTTTTTTTTTCTTTTTAAGAGATATTATTTCAGCATTATGTACTCCATATTTAAAATAATCTTTTATTTATTTTATTTCTTTAGAAAGATTTACAACTGATTCAGACGAATTCTCATTGGTTCAGTGATTCAGTAGTTCAGAAACATTTATTGGCTCTGTGTTAAACTCCTTGTCTTGACATTCGGCTAATTATATTTTACTGACCATGTTCTTATTTTATGTTTTCAGTAATGCTTTTGTTCATAGAATTTATTTTTTTACCTTCCATTGTCTTATGTTATTCAAGGCCTGGGGTGCTCAAGAACAGTACTGATGAAGTGGTAGAGTCTGTTACCTTCATGAAGGAAAAGAGAGAGGGTTAACTGATATTTGGCCTCTACTGGATGTTAGTGTCCTTGATCACAGGGGGCTGGTACCACATTATCACCACACACACACACACACACACACACACACACACACACACACAAGCACACACACAATCACAGACACCCCTTTTAATCCCTTGTAATTAATTCCTAGAAGCACTGTTTTTAAATTTATTTTTACTCCCTCCTTGTAATGTATACATTTTATTAAAAATATCTAGAATAATATTACACACATAGTACTTTCAGATAAAACATATTTTAAAGCATAATTTAATGGAATTCCATTCTAATAGGTAATTTTTAGTAACAAAGAAATCCATGTAAAATTTGGGGGAAGATGGAACTCAATGGAGATGGAGATGGAGATGATGGAAAGCCTGGCCCATACGAGCAAACGGACGTGTGCTAGAAAGTGTCTCTGTCTCAAGTCAACAACTTCTGACATTACCAGTCCTACAGATAACCCACTACTATTATGGACTACTGGACTATATTGGATTGTTTTGTGAATTCACGCATCTACAATATTTAAATGGCAATGGAATACCCATCTCTAACAAAACTAAAGAAAAAAAGGGGATACAAAGGAAGGACCATTTTGTATCTGTATATACAAAATAGGATAGATATACACTACTTTCTCTTAATTCAATGAGAAGATTTGTACTAATAGTATTTGAACAGGGTATCATGTCTGAGTATTGTACTATGAATAACTACTATGAAGACAATGATATACAATGTATTAATTATTGAAACTGTCCTATTAATCAGTTTGAAACTGTCTCATTGCTATGTTTCTCAATAAAATTAATTTTCAAAAAAGAAAGGAAGTGTCTCTGTCTTTCCTGGTTTGCTGGCATGCTCTTGGTTAAATAAATAACCAAAAGCCCTTTCCCCCAAATGCCCAATGCTTCTTTCCACAAAGAACTACAAATGAACTTAAACATGTCCACATTGCCACAACCTATATGCCTCAGGAAATTCTGTAGCTTTCCCTGAAGTGAGCCACACACTGGCCATGACCATGGCAGGTAAGAGCAAGGGAAGCAAACACCATGGCCCTGCTCAGGGGACACTTTGATACTGTCAAATCACATCAGAGACATTTGACTGGATCAAATGTCTTAATAAGTTTTAAGATGTTATGACAGAAGACCCCAGGCCAGGGCATTTATAAATAATAGGGATTGTTGGGCTCATAGTTCTGGGAAATGGGAAGCTTAGTGATGGCACCAACATTGGGTGAAGGGAATACCCCTGTATCATTCCAAGATAGAATGTGAAATGGAAGAGAATGAGAGTTCAGAGAAAGGGGAAGATGAGGCCAAATTTCTCACAAACCCACTGTTGACTTCACCAACACCCTGCCACGGTAACAGCTAACCGACCCATGAGGACAGAGGCCTCACAAATCAGCAACCTCTTATAAATCACACGCTGCAGTGTTCTTGCCCTGGGGATTGATTTTTCTGACACAGGAAATTTTGGCATCATTTTCATTCCTTGTGGTGTATGCAGTACCATCTCCCCACTCCTCCTAACTTCTGTGAGGGGACAGGTATGACTCAAGTACTTCATAGGGATGGCTGGCACTCTTTGCTTTTATTTTAATTCAGTGCAGCTAGTTTCTGAAGAGTAACTGAACAGCTGCTTTAATGTTATTAAAGTGAGTCACTAGTAGAATTTTCTTTCTGGTGCTGATGTCTCCAATAGTTATTGACTACTGACCTGAAGGTTTTCTAAAAGTAGTGAGCCCTTTGGATCTGTAACTTGCTGTTTTTATTTTTTCCTAAGGAAAACTCCTCAGAAATCCAGCTGGATCTGCATTCCATGTCCCTTCCACATTTAGATCTCCTGTGCTTCCGTATCTTTGTTATTTCTTCTAGAATAGCATTCATATTTATCTGTGACATAAATCATATGATGTATCCAGTGTGCATTTATAGTGAGTTTAATGGGTTATAAGTCTGGTAAATATTTTATGATTTTTCTATTAAATAAAATTCTTAAGTTTCTGCTTTTAGCATGCTCTTTTTTGTGTGTTTCGGTTCAGACAAAAACTGTTTCAGTCACTTGTCTATTTTAGTGGACTTCTAAAATTGTATTCATTGTTAATTATCTGCAGTGGTAAGAGTTTCTTTGTAGATCTGGAGTAATGTCCATGTTTCTGTTTGTTCTAACGTACTTCACAGGGTCTGCAGCAGCATCTAACCTCCATGCTTGTGAGAAGACTGGCCAGATGCAGTTTCCTTGGCACCTTTTCTTTGCATTGTTAGCAGCAAGAGACTCTGAGAATGAAATATAATGGAAAGGGCATGTTCTAAATTCTGCAGGGAGGCTGTCATTTCATTTAAAAAAGCTAGAATGACATACATAGACTCTTAGGTACTGAATTGTTGGGTTACCCAACTCAGTGCCATGTAAGATGTGTTTTACAGCTACTGCTGGGTGCCCAGAGTAGCCCACAGGTTGGCAAGTGGATGAGAAATGGCAAGGAAGCCTTATGGAACTGTTTTAAAATCATAGATTAATTTTATGTTTATTCGAGGTATAAGAGGTGAAGCCATGCTGGTATGCTGGGCTGTAAAGGGCTCAGGTTAACCATTTTTGATATTGCCAGTCCTGCAGATGACCCACTACTATTATGGACTACTGGAATGACTATATTGGAATGTTTTGCTAAATTCATACACCTCCAATATTTAAATGTAAATGGAATACCCTTCTCTGACAAAACTAAACAAAAGAAGAGGATACATATGAAGGACCATTTTCTATCTGTATATTCAAAATAGTTAGGATAGCCACACAGCTACTTTCTCTTAATTCAATGAATAAGAAGATTTGTTCTAATAGTGATTGTGGAAGGAATGTCATATCCGCCTCTTGTACAATGAATAACTATTGAGACAACAATGTGCAATGCATTTATTATTGAAACTGTACTACTGATCGGATTTGAAACTGTCTCATTGCTAATTGTTTCTCATTAAAATTATTTAGAAATTTTTATTGAATCTAATTACTAAAAATATTATCTTACAAAATATTGTCTTACACACAATGAATTTTAGTGATATTTTATATGTTTCATTTTTGTTCTTTTAAATTATTATAGTTTCAATCTGTAAGAGATTGGAAATTTATTTATTTTTATTTTTCCCATAATTTTATTGAGAAACAAATAGCAATGAAACAGTTTCAAATCAAATTGGTAGGACTGTTCCAATAATTAACACATTTCATACTGTCTTCCTAGTTGGTGTTTGTTGAACAAGATGCAGACATGATATCCTATTTACAAACACTACTAGAACAAATCCCTCTATTCATTGAATTAAGGTAATGTAGCTATATATCCATCCTAACCATTTTGAATACACAGATGCAAAATGGAAATTTAGAGAAAAATAAATAAACTGGTATTTTACAAAAGATAACTGTACAAGAACTGTTCTGGAAGACAGAACTCAACAGTTAGATATTTTATCCATTAACTTGAAAGACTCTGTTTTTGTTCTCTAATATCCAAGTTTTTGTCATTTCTAGACAGCAGAAGGAAGAGCAGTGTTAACAGAAACAAGGGGAGAGGCTAAAAATCTGATTCAGGAAACAACTTACAAGCAGTGTATAAAGCAGTCAGTGTAGATCCAGGGGGAAGATCTAGAACTCAGCCATCTAGGGGTGCATTTTTCTTTGCTAGCAGGGCATGGGAGCATGCTTGGCTTGTGTCCTTCAGAACTGGAAAAGTTCCTTTCAGTCTTCCCTCAGTGAAGATGCATCAAGTGGCAGCTGCCAACCACCTCCATCCACAGCTGAGGCAGATCATCTACTCTTACTTTTGTTTCCATGTGTTTTCTCAGTGTTTTCCCCAGTACTGGGGATTAAACCCAAGACCAAGGTCTTCACACTGAGCAATATGCCCAGTCTTTTAAATGTTTTTGTTCTGAAACATGGTCTCACTGTCACCAATTCTCCAGACTAGGCTCAATCTTTCTGCCTCAGCCTCCCACAGTGCTGATACTAGAGGTATGTACCAGTAAATCCAGCCCTTAGTGCTTTTTACAGTATAGATTTGAACATATGCCTTGTAAGGACATGAGGAGGGGTTCTACTAAATAGTTACCTCACTGCCTTAGTTTCATCATAAGCCTCCTAGTACAGTTTATAAGAATAGTTTATTTTTTTATTTTATTTATTAGAGAGAGAGAGAGAGAGAGAGAGAGAGAGAGAGAGAGAGAGAGAGA
>NW_004524700.1:5901802-5928931 GCF_000260255.1 Octodon degus | reverse complement strand
GCTCAGCCCACCAGGGGGCGGGGCTGGCCGGCATGTGGTGCTGGGGATTGAACCGCGGTCCCTGATGCTTTGCTAAGCTTGTTCTAAGTAGGTGCCCTAGACCACTGAGCCATCTCTCCAGCCCCCTAGTACAGTTTAAAAAGGGGAAAATATTTACTTTCCTTTATTCACAAAGAAAGAATATGTGTTCCTAACTTATGAGCACATTCCAAAAGATGCATTAAAGTTTCTGAAAAGAGGGTCCTATCTTTGCAAAAGGGATTTCCAGCATGAAGACAGCTCTGTTAAGGGGAACTAATGATATATTGATTAATGTGACTTGAGCTTGGGGTTATCTTCTTATTCTTCTTTCATCTACTATCTAATTCTGACACTTTTGGTTCTTTGGTATTGAATTTCTACTTTGGAGCAGAATTCAAGCCTGTAATAGTCATCTCAGTAACATTTGTCTGACATAGATAAGTTACAGACCCTGCTGGATCATGATCTTTGTCATGCGTAGTAATCCCCAGTATCAGCCAGCTTTAGCAATAGATAACCTTATCCATAATGATTTAGTTTGAGAAATACTCTATTGCCTTTTACAAAAAAAATGTAAACCTTTTCTGAGTATAAATAAAACTTTCCCTGAGGACATACCAATAGGCATAAAAATATGCCAAATAAATGCTCTCGTACAGGCTGGGTGGTGACAATGAAGTGCGGTGAGAGATGCAAGTCCAATATCCTCAGCATGGGAAATTGATTACCTCATCTTCCCATGCATTTTTCCTGGGGAATAAGATCTTCCTTCACTGTCATTTCTATAGTCTTTCAATATACCTGCCATCTCTTACTCCCAAGTGCAAATACAACTGAATTTTAAACAAGAAGCCAATACAATTAAGCTTAATTTAATACTATATATGTGGAAAGCTACCAACCTGTTCTTTCACACTTAGATTTCCATAGTGTGGAAATTTTTTCAGCGTGTTTGATGTTACAACCATTGTCTTTCCCTGCATCTGAGCAGCTGTTCCTGCTGATACCCAAAGCTGCCTGTTTCGGCTCCCTGTTACCACAGCCTCAGTGTGTACTAAACATGGGAAAGTCACACAAACTGTCTTGGCAATATTATAAAAAACTCGTGGGTGGGAAGAAAGCAGTGAGCTAAATTTAGGGTAATCTCTCTTCATTTTTGAACCTTTTAGTAGCTAAACTAGCCTGGTTGTGGGTACAGTGTTTTCATTTCAAGGCCTCCTTAGCATGTGTTATCCCATATTTTATGTTGGATATTACATGTTAAGCAGACTATCATGTGTAAAAATTCTGCACTAGTAGATTAACGAATTTGGTAAAAATCAAAGGTAAACCAAGAAAGAGTTTCACTAAACACAGGAGATGTGTAGGAGTCACCTTGTGCTTTGCGGGGAGCTGTCATTTCCAGGAGCCACAGAGAGGTCACAGACACATGTGTCTCAGCAGATGCATGGACAAGACTTTAAAAATATGTGTATAGGACATTTATATCCGTATTTAGGAATCAGTACACAAGATAGCTGACGCATCTTTTTCATAGCTAAGGACTATGTGTTGTCTGTTTCCTTTCTCTACAAGAGCTTCTGAGGACATCAGTCGTATCTCTGTTCATGAACTCAGTTCTTTCCATGATTCTCATTACAAACCAAATTGGATGAAAGCCAAATCATTGTTGACTCTAATGTCAATGTTGAACCTACCATTAAATTTGAATCTACCTAAATGCTGGGAATCCACACATCCTCACTTTGTACCAGGGGACAGAGGGCACAGGTCAGATGCCAACAGCAAGGGAACATGCAGGGACAGGGAGGAGCCTTTCTGCACAGCCTGGCTCCCAGTGCCCCTTGAGCAGGGCCTGTGTGGGCCATAACAGGCATCGTGGGCTTCTGCAGCTGAGGTTTTGCGGACCTGTAACACAGCACAAACCCAGTCATGATTTCCTGCGGGTTTGTATGACTGCAGATGATTGAATGTCATGGAATGACAAAAAAGAAAAACTATCTGATTATGAAGTTTCTAATTTACTCAAGAGAAAGATGTTGGAATTGTCAGCAACAATCATGAAGTAGTACTTTTCAGTCCTTCCTGTTGTGACTGGTACAGTAGGAAGCAGCAGGTGTTGAGGGCCTCTCGTGCCTGAATTCCTCACTTCTAAGGCTTCCTTCTTGGCACCTTCCTCTCCACCTTTGTGGCAACCATCTTAACAAAAACATAAGCAGAAAATGAGAAAATAAGGGAAAAATAAACCTTTAAACAGCTTAAGCTGATCACATCCTCATTTTAACATTCCTCATCCATGTTTGAATATTCTTAAAACAAAGAATGCTTTAAAAGCAAGCAGAGGCCTGGGGAGAAAGTGCAGTGGTCTAAGTGCCTGCCTGGCAAGCACAAGGACCTGGGTTTGATCTCTGGTACTGTATGCACACTGGCCCTCTGGGTGCATGGTGCTGGTCACCACAACTGGGTGTGGTGGCTCATGCCTATAATCCCAGCATTGGGGAGACTGAGGCAGGAGGATCACTATGCAGGGTGATACCCTTCATCAAATAAATAAATAATAAATGAAAGCAAGCAGAATGATGTACAAAATTTCTTACCTGAATATTGTTACAGAGTATTGACTGCAGGTTTCTAAGGTAATTTAACTAAATTTTTTTCCACACATTTTTCAGTGTTTGTGCAAATCTGTCTCTTAAGATTCACATTCCATCTAAGTGAAATTATAGTGAAGAGAGAAAGGGCATCATCTATACTATGGTATTAACAGTTTCATTTCAACTAGAGGGAACCTCTTGATTTTATTTTACTTTTTATTTTTATTTTATTGAGAAACAAATATCAATGAGATAGTTTCAAAACTGATTAATAGGACAGTTTCAATAATCAGTACATCGTACATTGTTATCTTCTCAGTGGTTATCCATAGTACAAGATGCATACAGGATATCCTGCCCAAACACTATTAGTACAAATCTTTCTTCTCATTTAATTAAGAGAAAGTAGCTGTATATCTATCCTAACTATTCTGCATATGCAGATACAAAATGGTCCTTCCTTTGTATTCCCTTTTTTGTTTAGTCCTGTCAGAAATGGGTATTCCATAGGGTGGGCTAGTGATATGGAAAATACTGCGGTGAAATCTCAACAAGAATGTACAACCACAAGCCCTGTGTGATGTGAAACAAGAGGAACGGAAGCTTCAGTTACCAAAAAGCATTCCTGGGCTGCTTTAATTGGAGAAGGCCTGCTCAGTGCCAGTGAATGAGAGAAGTACAGTCCACCATCAGGGTTCTTGGCAGGCGTCAGCTTCGCATTATTAACCTTTTCTCTGCATTAACGTTAGGAATGGAAGCCATAGTGCACTAGGGCGACTGCCCAAAGTCACGGAAAACAGCTGGCTCACACGTGGAAGCGCGACTGTTTCCGCCGCTCAACAGGCCTTTCTGGATGCTGGGTCTCAGCTCCTTCATGAGTCTCTCTCCCCAAAGCTTGTCCCTTATGACTCATGACTAATCACTTGCTTGCCGCTACTACCTGGCAAGTTTCTTCTGTCCCAGAGACTCTTACAGACTTCTGAAACATGCAAATCCCAAGAGAATTTCTATTGTTCCCTCCCACAGAAAACAGTCCTGTGAATTTTGAGGCATTCTGGTGACAGAGGATTGGCTTTATCTCATGTCATTTTATTTACAATCATAGGTCAGTATTTTAGAACCTAGTAACAATTTTCAAGAATGTACTTTTTATTTTCTTTTTAAATTTAAAACCAGTTTAACACATTCCTAGTTCTTTCCTCCTGGACACCTAAATCAATATGATGGTGAGGGCCGTTGTAGGATCTGAAAGGACGTTCTTCACAATTTCAGATCAGGCAAAATATACTCTTTTGGTTTAAACCACAGTAGCAACTAGTGTTCAGTTTTCAACATCCTGTGAATAAATAAAAGCACAGAGTCAGAAAACTTACATTAGCCTTCCAATTCCATTTTGAAAGCATGCTTTTTTATTATTGTAAGCTAAACTAAAATACTTAGGTTACACCTTAGTGTCTTGTTTGGAATGAATACGTTGATAAATTTTAAAAAAGCACAGTATCTGAAAGTGCTTATTCTATCTTAAAATATTATATCTATAAAAGATCTTAGGGGTAACAGTCTAGCAAGATGTGCACAGTTGACCTGTTATTAGTATTCTAGAGACTGACTGTCTCTTCTTAGCCAAGTAAAATTAAAAACTCATAAAAATACAGTTCCTATTTTTTTCTCCTCACAAGTAGTTAAAATACTATTCATGCATTTGTCTATTGAACCTGAGTCACACCTTTGCAATGTCAAATAATTGTATAGTTAAGGAAAAAACATATATTAGGAGCACAGCAAGTAAGTTAAAATTTTAGTTGACTTGGTGACTAATGTTTAGGAAATGACTTTATGATTTTTGATTTCTTTAGCTATAAATTTTACTAATAGAAAACACATGGGAAAATACATAATTCCAAAAGACTAAAATGTTGTGTTTATAGATTGTAGGTTGTAAAGTGGAGCAGATTTTGATTCATAGGAACTAAGTCATTACAGTGTTTGACTGCTATGAGAGTCTTGGGAATCATGTTGCGTTTGAAAGGTAGTTAACAGTAGCACCATTACCACACTGTCACCTTTGACAGTGTTTTACCAGAAAACATCAGTTTTTAGAAGCTAATATGTCTTGCAGTGAGTGTGAGCTGAGAGATTATCTTTCCTTCAATCTTATTTGATAAGTAAGCAGTGAATCTTGGAGAGGAAAAGTGGCCTATAAATTGACTATAAGGCAGTTGATTAACTCTGATGAAAACCCAAGTTCCTCACATTCTAGTCCAGTCCTTTCAGAAATATTACACAACTTAGGACTTACGTGAGATGAGTAAAACCTGATTATTTTGCGTGTAATTTAAAGAGTGCAGTAAAAGTCATTATTTTCTTTGGCAATATAAAGCACATAGGGATTTGGGTATATCTTAATCCCATGATGGTAAGAATTGTTCTGAGGGCATTTGCATGTATTTCTTATTATGACCTTGGTGATAGAAAAGACAGAAGGACAAGTCAGACTTGGCCTATTCTGTCTATGGAGAGCCACTGGTTTGAGATTTGAAAATAATGATGGAAACTGTGTGAAATCCCTCATACATACTTAGCATAAAAGAAAACAAACATTATTTCTTTATACTATGTACAATTTTAAAGCCAATGTTTTTTCAAATTATTGATTATTTTTCCTTTACATCCCTTGTCTATTTTATAAACAATGGATTAGGATAATTTTTCTACTTAACATGCTTTATTGACAATATTCTACAATCTGTAGATTTTAAGATATGATGTAATAGTATAGATTTTAGGCTATGATGCTGTGCCAGGTAATATCTTACAATAATTGAGAATATTTTGTCAGGTTATCCTTCCCCTTTACATACTTAATTGTTACATGTATTGCAATATATAAAATGTTTAAATGAATTCAAACCTAATATTTTTCAACTCCTTTGTAGGATGTTTTTAGTAGAATAGATAAATAAAAAATAGAAATTTACTTGGAAATGTGAAAAATAAAAATCTCATTCTTTTACCAAGTCTAAGCTGAGTTTCAAATTAGACCTATGGAATAAAGAGCTAAAAATTTACTAATTCTTCAGTCTCTAATTCTGAATAAATACAGTGGGATAATTCTTGGAACCAAACTTTAGTATCACATTCAACTTTTAAAATGGTGTATATGAATATAGTTAATAAGTTAGATGCTTAAATATTATTCAAATTTAATCAATAAAATATAATTTTAATACATATTTAATTACATGAAATTTTTTAAAAAATCAGTAATTTTTATTTATAGACTTATTCTTTAATGGGAAGTGCAAACTAATCTTTTTGTTAATCTTTCAGTAATATATAAACAAGTAACATAATGATCCAATTAATTAATCTGAACTTGAAAAATTTAGTGACTATTTCTGTAGATATCAACCACCTTGTCCATATTAATTAGCGTATTAGATTTTAACTATGTCTAGAAGAGTTGTTCACATAAATTATTCAGAGCATGTTGAGAAAAGCAGCCATATTACTAGAAGGCAAAACGAGACTCCTCAATGTCAGACTGTCAGCTGGAATTTAATTTTGATGGAAACCGAAAGAGAATAAATGCATGTATTAGGATAACTTAGCCTTTGTTTATTATTATTATTATTATTATTATTATTATTATTATTTTTAATTTAATTTAATTTATTTATTTATTCTATTTATTTGTGTGTGTGTGTGTGTGGCCAGCTCAGCCCACCAGGGGGCGGGGCTGGCTGGCATGTGGTGCTGGGGGATTGAACCACGGTCCCTGTGCTTTGCTAAGCTTGTTCTAAGTAGGTGCTTTAGACCACTGAGCCATCTCACCAGCCCCTTTGTTTATTATTAAGACCTCTACAAAGATAGGTCCTACAGAGTCTTTGTACCTAAAGAACTGAGTTTTGTTAAGTTTCTAAACTGCCAAAATATCTTGTTCATCAAAAAAGGCAAACCTTAAAAACCTTAGTAATGTCTCAAACCCTTCAGGTCCTGTTGGACCCAGTTGGTGGGTTTAGTAGTTTAAGAGCAATTTCTGCCTGTGGAATAGAGGTAGGCAGGGCCTGACTGTCATTCTGTACATTTTTAAATATAAGTCATTAGGAATGGTGGGCATAAGTAGGAGACATTAGTCAGATGAATTTTGAAAATAAATAAGCTGTCTTGTCTTGCTAAGGAGCTTCTACACTAAGAGGCCTGGTTGAGTAGTCTATTGGTCAGATAAATGGATTTTCCAAAAGTTCCTAAAATCAAGCTATGTACAAGTTCATCTTACGGAGGGAAATATTCCTTAAATAACAGTAAATATGTGAAACATAATAGTACTATATTATAATAATAAACATGAACGTGTGGACATAAACTTTCTAGCTATAAGTAGTATCACTTCTAGGATGATTATTGAAGTGGAATTATCAGAATTTGTAACAATTAGCTTGAAGTTCTATAGTTCAATTAGTTGGTCAATATTTAATAGTTGTCATTACTTATAAAGATTTTCTAATAAAATCTATGCCAAATAAAAATATTGAATTTTGATAATTGGATGAAAATTAAAGACTGACTTTAGTCACATAAAAAAACTACCTCACAGGATTTTTTATGGTTATACACACAAATATGCATTTATTTATCATTTTTCTGGGCAATGTCATAAAACTCTGAACAATCAATGAACTTAATACTTTTAATACCTCATTCAAATGTTTTAGCCTTTAGAAAATTAAAATTAAAAGTCATACTTTTTCATAGCTTTAAAATTTTGGTTTTCTTTCCCTCGTCTAGTAAACTGATGCCAGATAGGTGCCAGGATAAACAGCAGGTATGATACAAATCTTCGGTTTTATTTTAAGCCGTGAGCAGCAGTACTTCGGCAAGCCTGTGATTTGGTGCTATGTATTGTGCTACCTGTAGCAACTTAAGTGTTTGTTTAAAGGCCACTAGCTGGGACCCCTTCTCTTTCTCTTGATCTGCACTCATAGTTACAGTGATGTATTAAGTTCTCCTTGGCATAGCAAAAGTTTTCAAGACCCTACTTGCATTTTTAAAATATCAGTTTGAATGCCTTTATAAAACAAAACCAAAAACTATTCTCTCCTGGCCATTTATCTTCTTGCTGTTTGAATTGTGCATTTCTTTTCCAAATTCTCTCTGTAGCCTGCTCCTGACAGCACATGAAGGGAGAGTATATTTCTTCCATATCTCATTAATATTTTTATTCATTTTACCTTCACTATATTTTCAGAGTGTAATAGCAGTTTAAGTGAATATGCTAGATATAGAAAAGTAGTTGAAAGTCTGAGGGACTTATTTTTACAGTACGAGGGAATGAAGAAGAGCCCGTATATTCTAGGCAAGCTCTCTCTCACTGAGCTGTACTCCAAGTCAGACTGTGGGAATATTTTCGATTCAAGAATATAAGCCAGTGTTCACTCCCTTTCCCAGAGTACAGATGACCCTCTGGCGTGGCTTCATAATCCCCTAGTGCCAAGTTTTCACTTGCATGTGAGGGGGAAACCATATTGGAACATCAAGCTATAATTTCCAAAGATGATATAAATATCCTTGTGGTGTGAGAAAATGAATTACTTATTCCATTCCTTCATTTAAAAACAGTTTGCATCAGAATAAAAACACTTTTTGTATTAGTAGAGAAACAGGAAATAGAACTCACTATAAAACTGGACTTATAATTTTTAAAGTGAGATTTTATTTCATTACCCATTCAATAACTTTATTTTCCCATGTATTTTATGTAATAGAAATATTAGTATTTATTTCATGCACACACCAGCACCTTTTTATTAAATTTCAGAATTTGATTTCTTAGTATATATTTGTGACACAGCACGACTACTGTTGTTGAGAGTGTGTGTTGTGTGTATGTGAGACACCTTAATTCTTTTTATGCCCCTTTTCTGTCTTCTCTGCATCCCATCCTCCATCTCTTGGTGCCCTTCCTTGTTGGAGTAAATCCGTCTTCCTATTTCCTTGTATCAGTCTTTTATTTTGCTCTTGATTTATACCTTGGGTTTCTCATTTGAGAGAAACAATATGGGATGTAAATTTGTCTGCCTGATTTATTTTGGTTAACATTATGTTTCCAATTTGGATCCAGTTTCCTACAAGTGATTCAAATTTATCCTTCCTTATCACATAGTAGTATTCCACTGTGTTGAAAACCCCATTTTCTGTACCTGTTCATGGTGGACCCATAGGCTGCTCCCATGGGTTAGCCAGTATGAATTGTGCTTGTAAACATTGACATCCATGTGCATGTATAATATAATGTAATGTCTGTAACTCTCTTGGGAAGATACCAGTAGGGGAATAGTTGAGTTGAATGGAGTTCCTATTTTTAACTTTGGAGATGTGCCTGACTGATTTCCATAGTGCTTTTACTTTATAAAGAGCCTATGGGATGACCTGGAATGAATCCTAACACCAACCTCCTGTGATTTCCAGCTTGCAGGTGGCCTATCAGAGACCCACTGAGCTTCCATGATCATGGGTATCTGTTCATTGATGGTTTGCTGTCATTGATCTACCTGTCTAACAATAAATACAACTGCTTCTTTGAAAAAAAAAAAAAAAAAGAGCCTATGGGGGCAGTTTAACCACTTTGAATAGCAAGGATATCAACAAATGGAATTTTAGCCCCAGCTGATACTTACCCAATGAAAGGCTGGCTTGATCTCTATATGCTTGGTCGAGGGTGGTAATTTTGCATCTCCTTTAATGACTGCTGTGAATTAGAAACTGAGGCAGTACTGATGCTGGTGTTTATCTGGGCAGCAACACACTGTCCAATATGTGTTTTAGACAAAAACAAAGCAAGTGATTCAAACAAAACAAAAGCACCTGTGACAGAGAGCAGAAGAATTTCAGAGTTTGAGTCTTTTGATTCTTAAATTTAATTCATGGTGATAATGAAATCAGCGAAGCTGTAATCTTGCTCCTAATAACTCACTCAGTCAGTTGTAGCTCTGGAACCAGAACCTGTGTCTCACCTGGTCTTTTACGTTGTCCTCCTGACTGTGTCATCCACAAAGTTGTGTTGTATCTTGGAAGCATTTTGATGTAACTGAAATGGCATTCATAACAACCATTCCTTGAGACAGTCAGTAAATTCAAACTTGGCCGATGTCCATTCTATAATCACATATGCTAACATCAGGCAAAGTGCAGGTAGTGCAGAATCCACTTACACGTTATCTTTTTTGGCTAGTTATTCAGGTCACTTAGCACCAGCTTGAGTGCTCACCATTATACAGGCTCTAGAGGACAGCTGGGAAGAGAAAAAGCACAAGCCCTCCTCAGGGCAGGCATGGAACCCACTGGCTTCAGTGCACCCTCCTAACATCTTTGAAAGAGCAAGGGCAGGGGCATGTGGAATTGTCCAGTTGCCTCAGATTGTAAAAGAAAAACAGGAGTTTTATGGGTGGATGGAGCCCAGGACATCATTCTGCTTAGAAAGAACAAGCAAGAGAAAGGGCAGTGAAAAGTAAATCAGTGTAAAATATTGAACGTATAGCTGATTTGGCTTTGGTGGAGTATGGCCTACAGATAGAACAACAGTGAGAAAAGCTGCAGGAAAAACATCACTGGGGATAGACTCTGGGAGAGCCTGATATTCCAGGCCAAGAAGTTTGGACTCTGTGTGGCTTTATATATCAATGTTTAAGTGTGGAGAATGTATCTAGCAAGTTATCTAATAAATGTGGAGCAGCATTGTTGATAATCACGTTGGGAAAGCCACTTATTCTGCATTTGTTTGATAACTTGAGCAAAATCTACCCACAAGTCACAGGCCTCATGGGGAACAATTATTGCTGGGAATAGAAGGAAGCTACTGGGAAGTTAGCTTCTGACCTAAGATTGCACTAAGGGTGAGGACTAGAAGTTTTGTCAGACAAGCATTAAATATGATTAAGGTGTGCATTATTCACTGGCATACAACTGTGGAAGAATCTGTTTTTCCATTAGCAAGATGTATTTTGTAGGCACAGTTACTGCATTCTTTGGCATGAGGGGACTGAGGCTGTTACGCCCTCAAGTAGAGAGCAATGCTGACCCAGCCGTAGCAGACAGGCACCTCGAAGGGCCTTTGGTGCCATGGCATGAAGGCTTGTGCTGAGTGCGTTCTTTCTGTAGAAGATGTTAAAAACCAATTTCCTTTCATTATTTAAATTAATATTCTCTTCTGGTATGTGGCTAAAGTGGCACTCAGGAGTTTGCTGCCTAAGGAAAAAAGGAGAGACATTTGAAAATTAATGACATTTTTGTCTGGCATAAAGGTAACTGAAAAGCAAAGTTGTTTACATGATAATGAACATTTTTAAGACGGAAAACCATTAAGCAGTAGTAAAATCAGAGATGCATCTGTTCTTTATTTTTCTTTTTGAATGCATTCTCCTCATCAATTTCACAAAGAAGAGATGCTTTTCAAATACGTTCTCTCCCTCTGAACAAGATTTTAAAATGACAATATGCAGAAACACTAACAATGAAGAAAATAATTACCTGGGCTTCAGAAACAGTTAGAAACCTGAGATGTTTGCCCAAATGGTCTGCCTTTTAAAGTCTGTTCTTAAATTAATGATGAGTAGATAAATTCAAATAAGCATTGCTTAGTTCCACCTAGGGCTTTAGAATAATTCATACACAAGAATGAACATGTAATTGAAATTTTCAAGTATGAAGGTACACTATTTGTATTCCATACATCTTCCAAAATTCTATATCTTGGCTGGGTTGAGATCTCAAAATTGTGTTTATCTTTCAATCTCACTTGGTAATTTCTCCTAATAAGATTGACCTGTGATCTTGGTTGTTTGTGTTTCCTTGCTCCACTTCTGCACCATTTTGTCAAGTCCTTAACTCTCCTAGGTCTGTTGCTGGCCATGACAGTGGAGGCAAAGGAGCCTGTGATCAGTGGCGGTGTGTGCTGGGTAGCTTGAGCCTAAGGCTGCTGGCAGAGGGTGTTACAATTACTCTTGCTCTGGAACGGTTCATTGTTACTTATAGTTCTCCTGCATCATTGCTGAGCAAAGCTGACATGAAGCTCTCAGAAAGCACCATTGCTGATTCCAGATGCATCCTGGGTAAATCTCTGTCATAGAATTGCCATAAAAAACACAGAATGTTACTGTGAACATTCCTTAAAACTACATATTCATATCATTTCTATGATCATTATGACAAAAGATGAAGAGATGGCTACCACATTATTTCCTGAATATGTTAAGAGCGTCCTCTTGGGAATTGCATTTGAAAAATTTCAATAGTTAAGACTAAACCAAAAAACAGTGATATTGATTACCCAGGGAGAACAGATCAGACCCACTAATGAAAGGAAGAAGAAGGCATAGATGTAGATTTGTAGTTTTAGAGGGTGATTAGGTGGCTTTTGAAGAAAGTGTTCTTATAAAAGATTTCGTCAGACTTCCATGTCTCAGAGTGAGTCTCACAGTGGTGCCTTCCTCTACTGCGGGGCTTCAGGGCTCCAGCTGTGCTTCAGGGCAGAGGTTTGAAAATGATTTCATTTCTCCTGTGATGATTTGGTAAAGGAGATCCTTCATGTGTGTTTGCCACACAGGAGCTATTAGCTGGATGTTGAGAAGATTCAGCCTGCCAGGGATGGGCAGCACCACTGTGGCTTTGCTGAAGCACTACATCAAGCCATTTTTGATCTCGTTTCTTTAAATTTGCAGTTTTCAATGACAAATTCTCTAACCATGTATATTTGTGGAGCAAGGATGAATATAGAGGGAGGGAAAGGTAAAAATACCAATAGATTAAAAACTGGCTAGAATGCCAGTTGTGATTTTGATTCCTGCCAGCTTGGCTACTATTTTACCTTTTGAAAAACACTCAGTGAAAACTTTTGCTTAAAACAGTGATGAGAAATAAAAGAGGAAATGCTTATCTGCCCAGTGCAAACGCATTTTTCTTGGTGTTGAATTTTAGCCTAGAACACATTTTTATGACCATGTTATAAACCTTTGAAAATGGAGTTTAGTGGAGTCTTGAAATTGTCTTAAATATATTTTACAGGCAAATGTGCTCCTGGAACGATTTTTGCAAAGGTAAAGATATTAATTTTATGCAATCCATATGTATGCATTCTTTAAAATATTTGAGGGATTACTTATTTTCAGTATAACTGGCACATAATCAAAGATAGAACAGAGTGATTGAAGAGCTTTTAAAGAAGAAATTACGTATGCTGTCTGTCAAAGGTTCTGCATAATTCATTTCATTCTCCTACTTGATGCATTTAGCTCCTTACAATCTAAGGGCTTGGGAAGATAGATCAGTTTGGTACGATTCCAGAATTTTTTCCTCAGAGTCTAATACCCATTTCATTTCTGATGACAGTTTTCAATCAAAGTGTGGAAAAATGTTTCTTTTCCCAACAGGAAAAACGTTATTCTAAACTCAAACACTGATTTGAGAATTTAGAAACAGCTAGATGGATTTTTCCATTAAACAAGATCATATTTACTGAGTGGGACTTGAAAGAATAATAAAAAGTTATGATCTGTATATGCTGCATTTTAACACAGGATCCTCAGTTTGCAGACATAATCCTATAAAAATTTGAATTAAAGTTTGAATACAAATGGTATCTCCCAGTATAAGGCAGCACACTTTTCTCTATTTTAGGATGGTTTAGATTAATTTGAATTTGGCACTATGGGAAAAAGACTTTAAGCCTTCAAGTTCTCTTCTTTTGCTCCTAAAGTAAGAAATAACTAAAGAGAAAAATTGTAGGCACCATGAAGTCATATACAGTTTTTGTAGGAAGTTTAAAATCAAATTTTGATTTAAACACTTTTGAACATGGATGCAAAGAGAAGAAATGAGGATGCAGAAAGGAATGAGGGAAGGAGGAAAGAAGAAGGAAGGCAAAGAGCGAGCAAGCAAGAAACAGCTCCCTAACTTGAGTAGAAGGCAGGACAGTGAGCTTAAATTGGAGGTTGGGGAAGAGGAAAGCGATTCTAGTTGGAAGATTTCTCAGGTAGAACACTGTCCCCTGTGACCCTGCTCTCCTTGTGAGGCTCCCGTTTTGCTTTGATTCAGGCAGTATACTGGGATGGCCTTGGAAGGCAGGTCTTAGGTGTCCAAAAATTGTAGTTGAAGGACTGTAGAAAAGAACTTACTCAAGGTCTTGAAAAAAACTTAGTAATGAAAGCATGCTGCTGGAAGTAAAGATGACAATGTGTGATTTATGATTATTTAATTCATCGGCTTATGATATGTATGCAAGGGTCAGAATTGTGGAATTCTTTGTGCAGTTTAGTTTTTCTGTCTCTTTCTTTCTCTCTCAAAAGTGACAAAGGTGTCCTTCCTTTGAGCTCTGAGCCTGTGTCATGTGTACCCCTGTTCTTTCCCAGGCCAAATAATGGGGCTTGCTTCTAGCTGTGGGTAATGAGGGGTAGCGATTTTGTTGTATGAAGCCCACTCCTGATGGAATTTCTTTGAACTACACACGCCCCACTACTTGCTGATTCTTTCTTGTTTTTACCAGTTTAGCACAAATGTTGCCTTTCAATGCAATTACATGTTCAAAGCAAAACATAAAACTGTGTTAGTTTAAAGGACTCATTCATTTCCTTTGTACTCCAATTCTTTGCATTAACAAATGCAATATGCTGATTCTATATTCAAACTTATTCCATTTTGGTTGCTATTAACTTCAAAGGAATTTTGAAAAAAGAGTGTAAGGAAATTAAATTCTTGTGTTGAAAAATTAATACATTACTGACAACTGACCCACTTTTTTTAGTTTCTGTCTGTTTTATGAAATTTTAAAGTTCTTATATTTGTAAGACAGATCTATGGATAACCTTGATCCTGGGTATTGCTCCTTTAATGATAAAACTGACTGCCTATCAAATCTGTATAGTTTTGTGAACTTTTGTGAAAAAGATTTTACCATCCCTTATAAAAGTCTGATTGCCACCCTGGAGTGAGTGTGTGTGTGTGTGTGTGTGTGTGTGTGTGTGTGTGTGTGTGGTGTGTGTTAAGGTTAAAATATTTGATTTCTGCAAGCAAAAATGGATTCATTCAAGGAGACAATTTTCATTTATATTGCTATGGTTTAAACCTATCGCTTACTTTAAATAAGTTGTTGCCCCTTCAGAATTCTAAATGCGTTCAAATACAGGGACCAAACCCTTACGACTTAAATATCACAGATAAATGTATCTATAAATCAATATTGTCTTTTACTTACAGAAAGATATGCTCACTATTTCAAAAATAAACACATATAGTTAGCTACAAATTACCATTACTCTAATTAATATGCCACCAGTTTTCTCCTTTGACCATTAACTTTTTCTGCCTTAAGAAAAACTTAACAACAAAAAAGGAAATGCAGTTGTTAAGTGATATTAATACTTTTTTCATTTGATACTAAACAGAAAACTTTGGTCCCATGATGTCTGGGCAGCTTTTGAAGACTATCTCAAAAAATAGACAATGATTTCTTAGGGTGTCTTTCTTTTTCATGACCATGAGGTAAATATCTCTTCTATAACAATTTTGGAAAACCTGTATGTCTTTTAATTTCCACATTTAAGTTGATATTTGAGTTCTGCTTTATGTCACTGTAAAATGTGCATTTTTTGGGGTTTTCTACCTTGGAATAAAAGAGGCCTCGCTTCCTGGCTCCCAGGGCCTGTGAAGTGTCCCCAGGAGCATCCTCTCCTGAAATGCAGAGACAGTGCTCCTAGGAAGTCTGCCTCAGTACCAGTCTGCTCTGTGATTTATCATCCAGCCAGGTGGTGGAACCCAGTGATATTTTCACACTAGAATGTAGGGACACTTTCACTTTATCTCTTGCCTATATAAGTATTCTCTGTAGAGTTAGGAATAGATGCCTATTTCTATTTTTATTGCTTCTTTATAGATTTGCCTCCTAAGCACTTGCCCAAATGAAAAGGCAATGCAATGTACAATCTGTGGAGTATTTCACAAAGAAAGCATTTAAAGGTGGTAAATAACAGCAATCAGCTCCAGTTGCACAGAGAATGGGCCAGTAAACTATTAAATAAGGCACAGCCTATAAGCTGGAGTAGAAGAAAAGTCATTGTTCAGCTTCAAGAAGTGGTTTTACTATAAGATTGTCAGTCATGAGTTGCTGAGTTGTTTAATGTTTTGATAGAACTTCATGCTCTGGAGTTTTATGTAAAAATCTCCTAATACTGACATTTCAGGTTTTTTTTTTTTTTTTTTTTTTTTTTTTGCGGAACTGGGGATTGAACTCAGGCCCTTGTGCTTGCCAGGGAAGTGCTTATTCCACTGAGCCATATCCCCGGCCCCCTGACATTTCAGTTTAATATTTAAAAATTCAGGAAAAATTCTGTGGACAAAGTTTGGCTTGGAATGTTTAAAAGTTTCCTCTGGAAATTGATAAATGTTCATCAGGGAACATATTCAAACATGTGATTTAGAATCTATAAAAAACTGGCGCCTCTCTTTATAAAGGTTCTTTTCATTTCCCCATCCCATAAGCGGAGCCTGGACGTAGTGCGGAGCAGGCCTGCCGTCTTTCCCAGGGGTCTACGGCCACGTTCCTACAAGCCGTATGGGCCAAACTTTAAGTTCTTTGATTCTCAGTGTCTTTGTATTCCAGAGAGTCAAAGATAATATATTAGAAAACCAAATAATATATTAATTGGCATCACATGATGTCCTGCATTTAAATACTTCTTAAAATTTTTGTTTTTATTATGTGCCTTAAGTGAAACCAAGGAATGACTGAGTTTCCTTTATTTGCACAAGTTCTGGTGCACTTAATATCTTTTCTGATGGACTGTGAGGACACAATCTTCAGTAAAAGAGTAATTCAATTGGTTGGTGTCAGTGCTAATGCTGATACTGCAGTGTCTTAGTTTTCTCCGATATTTAGAAATATATTTTCAAAATTACTAGGATGGATATGATTTTCATCTCTCATTTAAAGTGGCTCCCATATTCACAATACCCGCACATATTCTTCCTGCCCCGACTCTTCATGCCAGGATTTTGATCATTTTTATTCATTTATTTCCTACCACTTCCTGACTTCTTAGTATCTAAATAATTTATGAAAAAGTGAAAAACAGAGACTTGCTTTCAATTTAAATCAATCTTAGAGGTCTCTAAAATTCCCTGTAGAGAACTCAGCTTGTGAAGATGTCTGTTACGCAGTCATGCCTAGGGCTTTCCTAGAAGTGGCAGGTGAAGCTGGCATCAGATCAAATGAATAGTAAAGGCCAACGGTGGGTACATTGCCTGGATTTTAATGTTAGACATAGCAGAATGGTGCTACTTCACTCTTGTCTATCATCAAGGCTGTGAAGGAATGAGTTAGGATTCCCTCACTCCCTCTATGCACAGGAGCTGTGGAAAGTAGAAATGGGTCCAGTTTCAGAACTCTTACTCAACAGTGTTTCTTAGCAGACTGAATGACTATTATTAAATAGTCAGATGCTAGGCTCTCTTTGTTCTTCTCTCCTATCATAAAAGATCCTGGGTTAAGAATGACATTGGGGTCACAGGTAGCATCTAGTTTACTAGTGAAGGACAGTGGTGGTGAACCTGTGGTATGCATGCTGCAGCAGGTTGTTTGCATCATTAAAAACTCTAAAAGGCTTGCTATCACAGATCTAGATGAAAACTGTAATGACTTAATGTTTTAGACTAAAATATCAATAAATGAGATTGGATTGATGGCAAAAAGCAGGCTAATATTTAGGCTTAAATATTTTGAGGGTGAAGAGCAAAATAGAAAGCCAGGCATAGGGGTGCATGCCCATAATCCCAGTATTAGGGAGGCTGAGGCAGAAGGATTGCTGTGTTTGAGGCCAGTCTGGGATACATACTTAGTGCAAGGCAAGCCTGAATTGCAGAGTTACACCTTGTCTCAAAAACAACAAACAAATAAACAAAATAAAGTAGAATGAAACAAAAAAAGAATGAAAGCAGATGTAATAAGAGGCCTCCAAAGTCTCTGAATTCAGAGTGGGTACTAGTTATGACAATCTGCAAGTCTACGCATAGGTTTTTAAGGAGTAGAATGAATTAAATTATAATTTGAGCTTGAAATTTTTATGAAACTCTTGTCAGGTAGGTATGAAAGGTATCTGCATAATCCTGGGTTTAAATCTTAGAAAAGTGGTCTATGTGGACTTACAAAGTAGAATTACCAGAAGACATCAGAACATTGAGCCAAGTCCATGGAATGTGACTGGAGCATCTGTGAGAATTTCAAACTGCAAAGTTTGGGGCTGAGGGAGAAATGGACCACTCTGGAAACTGAGCTATAGTCAAGAAATTCCTAAAATTATCACATTAGAACAGAATACCATTCTAGAGTCCCGGGGGAAAAAATGAAAAAAAAATAGTGTGAAGTTAAAATAACAATGAAGAACAGAAAACCCAATCAATGAACTGAAGAATCAATTAATGTATATAATAAAGACTTGGTTAAAATAAATTTTAGATGAAATTCAAGGTAAAAGTATAAGTTGCAGGGATTTAAAGCACATATGAAGAGTTTTATTGGCCACTTACATTGTTCTGTATTGTCTTTTAAATGGGAAAAGCTTGCCCATGTTCTCAGGTTGTAGGGATGGCTAACAAGGGGTGCAACAGACAGAAAACATGGCATTACACGCGGTGGGAAAAACAACCAAGAGCAAGCATTAGAGGGTATACTAGCTTTTATTCTCATCACTGAGAAACAATACTCAAAACTGACAACTTAAAGGGGAAAATTGAATTCAGCTCACAGTTAGGAGGTTCAGTACGTGGTCAGTAGGTTCTAAGGCAAACATCGCGAGCAGAGTAGTGTGGAGCAGCAAAGCCACTTAGTTCAAGGCAGCTGGGAAGCGGTGCAGGCAAGCCTGTCCAAGAATGATGGATGAGGGACAACACACAGTACCCAAGACAGTGCCTCATGACCCTTGCAGACACACCCAGGAGCATACTTTACTAATCTGTTACTCCTGTTTTTATCCAATGAAGCAGTCATGTGAACATTACAAGCCATAGATCATGGGTGCAGAAGAGAAGCAACTGACTCTGCAGCTTGGAAGCACCTACAGGAAGGTATGGAGGAGTAAAGACACGATGACTCAGGAGTACAGGAGAAGGAATTTGAGGAAGGCTAGAACTCAATTTCTGTTCTATTTTTTTCATAAATAGCAAGAAACACTTTCTGATTATGTGTGCCTGAGAAAATCAGTGAACAGGTGGAATAGCCCCATGGAAGTGGAAAAGCTGCAGAGTGGGATTGTATAGAAGGAGTGATGGGTGATAGCAAGAACTGAAAATTTCTCACACTTAGTAATATATTTAGGAAGAAAGTAAGGAGAAAAAAATAAAAGAAGGAAAAACTCTTTGGTATGGGGCACTGCAGGGAGAAATGCTCATCAGCTATTCTCAGGTCACGGACTCACAAAAGCCTGCAGTTTCCAGACAGACACCCATTTTGCAAGATCTTGAATTTCTCATGTGAGATACAGATCAATTCTAGGACTGTGTTTAGAATGGTGATTTCCTGTCAAGTTCAAATCTCTTTAAGCCTTGGGTGCATTTTGAAAAATTCACAAATAATAAAGAAAAGCCTTCAACAAGGGAGGAAATGGGAAAATCAGTTCTATCAACAAACTGGTAACACTGGCCTCTAACATATCCATTAACTAATTAGACACAATTTCAGTCCAAGGAATACGTCTCTGTGTCTTTGCTTACTTGCAAAGGAAGAAAAGTGCTTTCATTCTGTTTGCTTGTAGCGTTAGCAGGTCACCTTTGCTCCGGGTGCTCAGCTGCATCCTTCCAGCTCGCTCATCTGTGGCTGAATTTAATGAGACCTACATCTCACTGTGAAGTAGGTTGCAGAAATTATTGTAATGATCATTAAATCATTTTACTAAGTCTTTTTAATCTTTGAAATGTTTAATTTCCCCAAATCCCAAGTCATCTAGTAAAATGAAAAGACTGCGAAAGCAGCATAGCTCCCCTACCTCTGCTTAAAGTGCATATTTTCCTTTCCATCTCCTTGATATTTACTGACAGCGATTATGAAAATTAAAAAGCAGCAGTGTTCCATTTGTGAAGTTCTTTGTCTGGAGCTCAGCTTTTGAAGGTTTTTGAAAAAGAACCAGCATAAAACATAAAAGTTTGCCAAAATGAAATACACTAAGGTATGTTGCAGTTTAAGTAAAACACTTGCAAAGTCCACAATTTTAATATCTGGTAATGCATTTGTAAGTGATTCAGCTGCTTTACTAAACTCTGAAGACTAGTTATGACTATGTGATGGACACATGTTGAGTTTTTGAAAAGACAGTTTGGAAATTTAGGTCCTATCACTTACAGCTAAAGCAGTCGTGTAGGGCAGACCAAATAGCTCAGAGGATTAAAGCACCTGCAAGCAGGCTCAGGGGCCGGGGGTTTGATCCCTGGGCCTGCTACACCAGCCCTGCACCCTGAGTGGGCTGAGACAGAAATTGAGACAGGGCATGGTGGCCCGCGCCTGTAATCCCAGCTTTTGGGAGGCTATAAACAAGTGGATCACTATGAGATCAATCTAGTAGTGAGACCCTGAACACCCTATAGACCCTTCCCTAAAATAAAAAAAAAAAAAAAAAGAAAGAAAAGAAAGAAAGAAAGAAAGAAAGAAAAGAAAAAGAAAAATCTAGGGGCCAGGAAGATAGCTCAGTTGAATAAGGGCTTGTTGGGGAAGTGCAAGGCTGCAAAAAATAAATAAAAATAAATAAATAAAAAATAAAGCAGCCATGTAAGTAGTTCATTCTGGTTTGTCTCAGTTCACAAACAATTAGCTCATAAACTCTGGTCAATAATCAATAGTATCCTACTTAACACTATCTTAGAATATTAATTCTATATTTACTTTGGCATAGAAAATGAATACTTTATTCGCTATAGCATATCCACTTACAAAATACATCCCAGTTGTGAATTTCAATAGTCAATCCACTTTAGTAGGAATGCTTGCTTTTCTATAATATCTTGAAGTATAAAAAAATTCTACTACAACTGTACCATTTGCAACTCATTGTCAAATTTATATTCAACTTAAACAAGGGACCCCTCAAAAGATGAAACACAGATTTTGAAAGTGCTACATACTTTCTTCTGTGAGTAATGTTAGGTGAAGAAAGATTCATTTCTACCTATAAAATTCATTAAAAATACTTGATATTATAGTCACCTTTGAAAAGTCTGCTTTTGTGAAATTTATTAGATTTTTAAATCATTTTTATTTAGAGAATATTGAAATTACTTCTGAAATAATCAGTGCGTACCGCTGAATACAAGGGAAATAATGTTATATCATTATGAAACCAAAGTGCAATTAATGTGTAAGAATGTATACCTAACTTAATATGTTTTATTTGCTTTTTAAAAATTCAGTCATTATCAGTTCTAGGGGATTAGGAAATTATACAAGGAATGGTTTTATTTTTTTTTAAATATTTATTTATTTGTGTGTGTGTGTGTGTGTGTGTGTGTGTGTGTGTGTGGCCAGCTCAGCCCACCAGGGGGCAGACTGGCTGGCATGTGGTGCTGGGGGATCGAACGGCGGTCCCTGTGCCCTGCTTAGCTTAGCTTGTTCTAAGTAGGTGCTTTAGACCACTGAGCCATCTCACCAGCCCCCAAGGAATGGTTTTAATACCAGGTATTTTCTCATTACCATTGTAACTATTTTATTGAACAAAATGGTACTGAAAGGATGTAGGTGAAAAAAAGTACTATTTTCTGTCATTCTCTGTGAAGACCTAACTCTAACCAGAAAGCTTGCCAGGCCAAATAATTCTTTCCTTGTCGCCGAGTGAAAACAGATGAATAACTAAGTTTTTCTGGTTCTTAGGTAAAATTTCTCCAGTTCCTTAGAAACAAAAACAGTCTTGTTAAGATTAATGTGTTTCTCTTGCTGAGATAATCACATTATTCCAGAGTTAGGTAGGATTCAGCTTACCATACCTGGAAAAGAGGAACGCCCGCATTGGTCTGCCTGTGTATTTCTTGCTTCTTCTTTTTATAAGCTTGGAGAGTGTTTTAGAGAAAAAAGGAACAGGTTTAACTGGCAATTGCAGTTATACCTTGTCGAATTGCTTGTAACCCAGAAGGTGTATGCTTGGTGCCTCTCCTGGATACTTCTAGATGTTTTCATATTTTTGCTTTGGAAGTCTGACCATTTTTTTCTCAGGTAGTTTACAGCTGATGCTGTCTTCCACAGCTTTTCAGCCTAATCTGTTGATTTTCAACATAGATCTTCTGGGGATGCTTTCTTTACCTCTTTGGACAGTCTTATTGGAAGCAATCCACTTGGAATTTAGACTAGGTCTCTCTCTTGCCTTAGGCATCTGATTCCTATGTTGCCATAAGTGGAAGCACAGCAGTTTATTGATACGACTGTTTTTTCCTCATCTCTCGTCAAAACTTCAGGTTAAACACATTGTCTCCATGTCCTAGGAGGTATTTCACCTCTCGTCTGTCAGCCATGTGGAGAGTGGTAGGGAAACACTCAGCATACAGAGTCATTTAACTAAAAACTTTGTCAATGATCAATTTTTTTCCTTTTCCTTTTTAATTTCTTATAATTATCTTTTACAATCAATTTTGCATTCTTATATCTGGCTATCTAAACAACTAACTCAAAAACAACCTCATGCAATGTAAAAATCATTGTTGAATTCCTATTAATTTGTTTAGTGAAATTTGTTATTATTTCTAACTTTTTTACTATATTCTACTCTCTTTAAAAATAAAGAAATAAAGTAAAAATATCTTTTTTGTCAGTCTCTGTATTTTAATTTTTTTGCCTTAATGAAGGGGTAAGAAAAGGAAATGCTGTAGCACTGAAATAACTTTTTCACTCAGTAAGCATGTATACATCTTCCCCTGTTAAGTCACTTTATCTTATATATTCTGGAAGTGGGAGAGCACTAAGGCTGCCAAAATTTGTTTTGTCATCTCCCAGCTTGCTCTTGCTCCTCATTGTGCTAGGGATTGCTCTGCCAGCCTGCTCTACCTGGCTGCTAATTTTTAATGACTCATGCCTTGGTGATTGTTACCCTTCAAAATGGTTGAAAAAATCAGAACAGTTTGTGACATATGAAAATGATATTAACTACATTTTTTGTCTATTAGTGAAGTCCCTAAATAAAGATACAACTAGGCATATCATTTGTAGACTGTCCATGGCTACTTTTCCCATACTATGACAGACTTGAATGATTGAAACCTTATGAGCTGTAAAGCCTAAAATATTTACTATCTAGTACTTTAAAAATATTTACTATCTGAGACTTTATAAAAACTGTTTTCTGGTCTGTGCTATAAAATGTGATGTGCTTGGCATTGTTTTTATTGTTCATGGGTACTCGGGCCTCAGAATAGAGACACTCGAAGCCCATTTTTTGACATCCTGTTACTCTATGTTTGAAAGATATCAATACATGACTATTCCCTATAACTTGTGCATAAATGTGGGGTTTTAAATATGGTTTATAAGGTTACCATTATACATATATAGAGAGGTTCTGAAAACACAGACTCTAGACTTTTCCATCTAGCTACCATGCTGTCTCACAGGGATGTTGGGAGCTGGAAATGGAGTGTGCTGAACGCCAGAAGCTTCACAGCTTTTGCTTCTGTGAGAATCCTGGATTAGGACAAAAGCACAAGTTACTATGAGCCTCCAAATATTGGCAGCCTTTAGGTAGTCACTGGTAGGATGAACACTATAAACCTACTTGCTTAAGTGTCATGATTTTATATTCTTTTGCATTCATATGTATGCTCAGAATGTTTTCTTGGGCCACCCTTGCTTTGTTTACTGATCTCCTACCTGGCCTTCAGGGGTCAATTCCAACAATTAATAAATTGTATGTTGTAGTAGTTATTCAGAGTACAAGATGCAGCCATGATATCTTGTCTAAACACTACTAGTACAAATCTTTCTTCTCATTGAACTAAGTAGCTGTATATCTATCCTAACTTAACTATTTTGTATATACAAATATATATGTATTTTTTCACTATAAAATGGTCCTTCATTTATATCCCCTTTTTTTGTTTTGTTTTGTCAGAGATGGGTGTTCCATTGCCATTTAAATATTGTAGGTGCTTGAATTCAGCAAAATAACCCAATATAGTCAAATAATCCATAATAGTAGTAGATTATCAGCAGAACTGGCAATGTCAGAAGTTGTTGACTTGAGTCCTTTACAGCTCAGCATATTGATATGGCTTTACTTTTTATACCTCCTGATTATACTTTTCTGCTGCTTGATTACGACCAAGTTAAAGAAAGACTCATATAACTAAAAATGTAACTTTTGTATCTGACAAGGTAAATAATGTTTTGGTGTACCATGTAGTTATTTGAATTTATATCTTTCTCCTTTATGATTTTAGGGAAGAAAGATATCTTCAGTGTTCTATATTGAGGATAATCTTGAGTGTTGGGGAGACATAACATCTTGATTGAATATCTTTAAACATCATCTTCAATCTTGTATGGCAGATAGGATTCAATGAAAATCTTGTATATTGGAGAATATGTGAGAATAAAAGACTATCCTGCTTGTATTTCTGTACATTGGACTGAGTCAAATAGGCCAAGAACTTGTTTAATTGGATCAACAGGAAGGATGCTTGCTAAGACATGGCATAGTTTCTATCAATGTGATTCATTACTTTCAGTGGACTGTGCCTTGTTGGTTGGAATCACCAATTAAGCTTTGCTAGTTTACTCATCAAAATATTGTGGAATTTCCTTTGTTGAGATAGTCCAAGTTTAAGATATCTGTAATTCTGATTAAGATGTTTCAGGCCCACAGACTTGAATGAAAATAAGTAAAATTAGCTCTTCAAATGGTAATTGAGACCCATTTAGTAAATAGTTGCAATTCTGACTTGATTTTGTCATTTCTATTCAAAAAGTAGCTCTATTTAAATGAAACCATAGTGCTGTATAAAGATACTAATTCTACAAAACAAGAGAATTTTTTTTAACAAATCATCATGACATTTTTGGACTAAACATTTGGACCAGTCAAACAAGGAATATTTCATTGACTAGATAATGCTAGTTAGATAAGTAAAATGACAGCATAAGAGATAAATAACAGTGTTGTGGAAATTCTCAACATTTGTGCCAAAATCTATTCATTGTAAGTCTTCATATCAAATTACTCAAATTTCTATGCTATAAGTATTCCAAACACTAGAGAGAGAGAGAGAGAGAGAGAGAGAGAGAGAGAGAGAGAGAGAGGCAGTAATCATTCATACCTATGTTTGTTTTTACCTCACAGTGGATTTGAGTGTTATGCAGATGTATTTTTGAAGCTGCTACAATCCATGCTCCCAGAATAGCCAAATAATTAATATCAATATTCTTTGAATTATTAATAGTTACTGGCTTTGAAATTTTATTTTCATCATTGTTTTCTAGATGAGCCATTTAATTTTTCTACCTCTATTTCTCCACTTTTAAAATTTGACTACTTTATGAGGGCAAGTAAAAATTCTTCATGTTTTATTCAAAACACATTTAAATCAAAATTAACAGAACAAAATATAACATAAAGAGGATACTGTGTTTGTGTAGTGACAACACAGCATATGATAGCACATGCATGTCTCTTCCAAAAGTAAAAAGTAATGTCCTGAGTGATGATCTACATGGAGGGAAGAAGTTCATACTTTACTGAGCATCCAGACCAACTCGCACAGTATGCAGTAGAAGGAAGGTATTACTCAAGGCAGCGACCAGAAAACCTGGGGGGCTAACCTTGCAACCTGATCTGAAACCTAAAGTCCATTCTTAATAGCCAATGTGGGTCAGTAAAGGATGTAAGAAATTTAAATTTCTTTGTTTTATAAAAACTGAAATTACTTTCTAGCTCAGAGCCCTAGACGATCTAAAAGTATAAAATATTTTCTTTCTGATTAAGGCTAACACACAACTCTTGGGAATACGGTCATGTATTTAGATTCCATTCCCTTTCTTTTCCTCTCCGCAGTGCAGCAGGCCTGTTTTGAGTAAGTTTCTGGACTTCCATGCCTGTGAGAAGAAATGTGACTATTTCCATACTGCTATAAATTAGTTTGTACCTGAAAATTGCTTTGCTGAAACAGTAATTTCAGAGAAGGAACTTGCAACGGAGGGGGCCATCCGTGTGAAGAGTGCAGTTTCTTTAAGAAGATGTGAAGACTTAAGGTAGGAAGTAGACTGTGGCTAGATAACAATGTCAGCTATTCGCTGGACGATTTGGGGGCTGTCTTCACATTCCATTTTTGCCTTGAACTTTCTACCTTTCAGATGTCACACACCTGCACCCCCTTAGGGAAGCTGTTCCCTGCACACATCTAGAGAACAAAGATGCCAACTTCTTCACACCTGGACCGTAATCTTAGAAGACAGAAACCACAAAGTTGGTATCTTTGTTCTCTAGTTGTGTAATGAAGAGGAGCTACTTTTCCCGCAGAGGACATGGAGGTGAATTTAGGAGGGTAAGAATACTTGCAAAGGAACAGAGGAAAAAGGTTAAGGAGTAAAGTCACTGGAGAGAAGATGCCAGAAACACAGAGCAGTTCCTTCCGCCAACCGTGGAGGGCTCCTGTCAGACAGGTGCTCTTGTTAGGGACGCTGTGCTCAGGGAGAAAAAGGAGGCCAGGAAGATAATATTAGAAAGACAATAATTTTAGGGCTGGCAAGATAGCTCAGCAGACTAAGCGCTTGCTTAGGTAAGCTCAGGGGCCAAGGTTCGATCCCTGGCACCTCAAGCCATGCTGGCCCTGCCCTGGGGCACACAGAGAGTGATGGAATCTGGGCATTGTGGCACGCACCTGTGATCCCAGCAGTAGAAAGGCTGAAAACAAGAGGATCACTACCAGTCTGAGCTACGTAGTGAGACTCTGCGCGTGCACACACACACACACACACACACACTCACACACAGACAATATTTTATACTTTTGGATAAAACAGATTTTCAACTCGAAAGTAATTTCAGCTTTTTTTTTCTCTTTTTCTTTTTGTGGAACCGGGGATTGAACTCAGGCCTTTGCGCTTACCAGGCAAGTGCTTATTCTACTGGGCCATCTCCCCGGCCCCATTAATTTCAGCTTTTAAAATCCATGTAAAGTTAATTCTCTTGCATCCTCTACTAGATTTCATTTACAATTTGCAGTCACAGTTGGTTTAAAGACAAATTTCAAGGTTGTCCTCAACATTGTCTTGCCTTTTATTTGAGGAGCACCTGGCTCTGGAGGCCCTTCTGCCGCATCACTCAGCGCTCACCTTGAAGTGAGTGTGCAGTTCACATCCTGCTGCCACATTCGGGGCAGTGTCTGTGCACTCCGCACGTGTCTCCTTCTATGTGCTTCTTCTTCTTCTTCTTCTTCTTCTTCTTCTTCTTCTTCTTCTTCTTCTTCTTCTTCTTCTTCTTCTTCTTCTTCTTCTTCTTCTTCTTCTTCT
>NW_004524700.1:5895880-5901682 GCF_000260255.1 Octodon degus | reverse complement strand
TCTCCTTCTCCTCCTCCTCCTCCTGATCCTCCTCCTCCGCCCCCTCCTCCTCCTCCCTCCCTCCCTCCTTTCTTCCTTCCTTCCTTCCTTTCTCCTCCTCCTCCTCCTCCTCCTTTTTTTTTTTTTTTTCCTGTGGCCGGCTCAGCCCATGTCAGCCCACCCTGGGGGTTCATGATGCGGCGTGCAGTGCCAGGATTCGAACCGTGTTTACCTAAGCTCTGTGTTTACCTAAGCTTGTATAAGCAGGCACCTTCACCAGCCTGCTTTTCTTTCTTGATAAAATTTTTTGCCTTTGTATGCGTGAATTCCTTACAGTTCTACAAGACTGTCTTATAAACCATTGACATTTAACATTTGCTTTTAGCTTTGACATACATGAGGCAGAATATTACTTTATTTGTATTAATAGCTCACAAGGCTGATTCTTAATCCAGGTTCAAGGGTAGATATATCAAAATCTGTAAGGAGCATATGTTATGTAATTTGCAGAAAATATTTCATGCTTAATTTTTATGTTGAACACATTACTTGTAACTTGTATTACATCAAATCTTTAGCAAGTCATCTCTAGTAATAAGGTAAATAGTGAACAGTTACATTCTAGGAGAAATTCTTTGACCACTTGTATTTCAATATGGGGTTCTTCAGGATGTTACACAATTTGGGTGATATAATTATTGTGATGTACAAAAATAAAAAACATCACTGTTAAATAAACCAAACCATGGGGAATATTAAAGATTAATGTCCAAATGAAGGGATAAGGGTAATATAAGGATGAATGAGAATATCCCATTTTACCTTAATTGCATATTAAGTTTATATTATAAACTTAATATAAAAGTTTACATCCTTATTTAATATTTAAATTATACATGGAGAGAAATAATATAACAATATATGTTAAGATATAAATAGGCATATGTGTATGATATATAATATATGAATATACACTGTATTGTGTATATTATATGTAATATATAAAAATAAATATATACTATATATACCTTATACATAATATATGATATACAATATATCACACCATATATAATGCATACATACTGCATATTTGGGTATGTATAGCAAGGATCATTGTTACTCTTATTTGCTAACTTAGTATGGTGGATTAATTAATGACCTACTTCGAACACCCAGATGAACTGCGGCAGCACAGTTCGGGGTGTGGAAGGTCCACTTGAGGATTGTTGCCAGCAGCATTAGAGGAGGACTGCAGGGGAAGATGGTGTGTTGTTCATTCTCTTGCAGGAGCTTGTCATGCTGCTTTTCCTGATATGATTTAGGTTGTTCTCATCATTGGAGGAGTGTCTCAGGTACTTTTGTCTCATTGCTGGGAGAAAATACCCAACACCCCAAATTAAGGAAAAAAGGGGCTCCAAAAGAGAGTGGCATGTGTCAGAGGGCAGCTGTTCTTGGCAGTGGAAAGCAGCAAAGAGCCAAGGAAGGGTAGCAGCTGTGGCTGCGGGATAGCCGCTCTGTGCTTCTTGTATTGTATTCAGGCTACCCCCCGTGGGCAGGTGTAGCACTCACATCCGTAATCGCAGCATTGGATCGTGAATTAATCACAAATTCTAGAACCCACCTCGAGGACCACATGAGGCTTTGTGGGGACAACCAGACACAAACCGTAACAGAGGAGGCTGGTGCCTCCCTGTTGCTGAGAGGCCTACGGTTTTCTTCTGGGGAGTTCTGGTCCTTACCTTGGTGCTACCTTCTGGCTTCAGTGCAAATCCTCAGCCTGCTCTCACAGAACCTTCACTACCCCGGCCTGGACTCTAGCTTCCACTGCTGACCTTTGGGCCTTCCCAGTGAGATCCTTTATATAGACTTGTATGATACATTGTGGACTCTAGAAGGGGAGACATTACCAAGAGACCCAGGCTTTCAGCTGAATTCTTTGGGTCTCTAGGGTGTGGACAGTTTTCCCACACTCTTTTGTACTTGTCTCCGGATGCATATTATAAAATAATCATATAAATTATGTTTCTTAAATAATTTCCTTTGAAAACCCTGGCTATAGTACTTTGTCACTTTCATCTATGATCAATATTTTTCATTTATTTATGTAAAATTCTTTTTTGATTGTTTTCCTTAAAATCTTGAAAATTTACCATTTTTTTCTAGGTAAGTTAATGATATATTGGTTGAACATGATATTCATAAGTTGCAGTTTTAAAATGATCATTCTTCTGGCTTTACAGGGTGCCAAGAACAGCTTACAAACAAAGGCAAGGTAAATCAAAACAGGCCTCTCAATATTAATTTATTTTGTTGGAAGCAAAAGTTATGGACATATTAAAGTATATCAGTGGAGGGCTAATCATAACTATGCTCTGGGCATTCACAGACCTCAGAATGTCTAACTCTTTCCACGATCCAGATTTTAGCATTTTATGCCAAAGTACCCCAAACCACTCTCAGGTAGATATAGAAGCAGGCCGTCTCTTATGCTGCTATTGGACTCAGGCAGAGAATAGATGAAATTATTAGTGGAGAGAAATGAAACTATATGTTATTGCCGTTTTCCCAGAGCTTTCTAATCTTTCAAGTTCAGTCTTACAATTATAAAGAACACACAGTTTTATGTGTAGTTTGCTACTGAAAATTCATAGGCTTAATATCTTTGATTTAGTGACTTCCATGATCTATCAGTTCATAAGCAGAATCCAATTTGGATCCACACCACAGCAGTGGAATTTACTCATTCTCACTTGACTATGAGCATGCACCTATTTTGTCCTAAGCAGTTTACCAGTCTCAAGTGCATGCTTCTCAAAATAGGAAAATAATAATGCACCAAAGGTAAAGAGAAATTAAAGGGCTTCTCTAGATGGCCCTAAGAAGGAGTTTCACTTGAGTGGACATGACACTAATAGAGCAGATAATGAACTCTCATAAGTGCCAGAGAGGTACTATTGTCCACTTATCTGTATATCAGGACCATAATCTCTTCTAGGTATGCGGAAGCACTCAGAAAAATCTGCCGTGAGATGTTCATAGGTAGAAGCAGGATAGGACTGCTTACATAGTTGTGTGTGTTTAATTTATACTGAAAAAATAGCCACACCATCAACTATTTTTAATTTTATTAGAATAAGTGAAAAATTATGTATGAAGGTGATAAGAGATGATTTCAAATAAACAAGACCAGGAACTTGAATTGGTGGAATCCTTTCAAAAGTTATTTTAAAATGTGGACTATCTGAAAGCTGGAGAACATGTAGGGAAGGAAATACCTCACACACATGAGATGCTGAAGCACTAAGTTATCTCACCACTTGCTTTAGCGATAGTGAGTGCTGCTTTGCTTACAGTACTGATTCCAAGTGCTGTGAAATTAGAGGAGCTCCTGCAAAGTGCTGCTTGATTCCAGCCTGTACTTAATACATATGCCTGAACACCAATGGCTACAACATGTATATCTGAAACACTACTTCAGTTTTATTCCCAAGTAGTTTCCACACAAACTATGGGATACTAGTATCGATAACATTTTAAAGATTAAAAGCTACAGGTAGTACAACAAAGTACTTGAACCATACATACCCATAGAAAAATACATTTTTGGTGAAGAAGATTTTCATTTCTTTTTATTTATAGAAATGGCAAAATATTTGTTGGGATAACCTTAGCATGGTTTTCTTTTATAATATGATAATAATAATAGCTAGTTTATGTAACACTAGTGTGTCATCTGTTTTTCTAAATTCTTAACTAATTTAATCCTCTGGGAAAACCTGTGAGATTAGTATTTTTATTACCTATTTCTTGCCTAAGAGTATCTAGTAGGTGGTAGGTATGAGATTTAAATCCAACAATCTTATTTAAGAATAACTTCCTCACTGAAACCTGAGCTTTGATAACTTTTCTGTAATCACTCTGTTCCTCAGGTTCCTTGACTCTAAGATAAGAACAGATAAATTAAAATTAATAAAGTACTTGGTATCTAGTACCTATTAAGCACTAAACACATGATTACTGTTATCATCATGGTAATAATAATATAGTATATATGACAGATGTCATCCCAAATGTCTTATTTCTATGCAGAAGTTGATAAACAGTACATAACAAGATGTTGGAGTGATGTGTACTATAAAGAAATATAAGGTACCTTTGAAAAAATACCATAAGAGCTTAGAATAACTTTTAGGTTAGGAAAAAGTTTCCTTCAGGAAGTGAGATTCTTTTTTTCTGGAAAGTGAACAGGAATTGTGAGGTGGAGGAGCATAAGGGTAAAGGCTAATATTTAACATTATGGTAAACTTAGTTGAAAGCTGAAGCACCCAATGCTGTCTAGTTAATGTTGACTACATCCGAGGAGCAATTGGAGATATTTAAAGGGTTTAAGCAGAGGAATAAAATAATCAAGTTTGAGTGTTAAGACTGCTCTGATTACTATTTAAAGAATGGATTTGAGCTAGACAAGATTGTATATGTAAAACTCAATTAGGAAGGTATTTCAATGTCCCAAGGAGAGGGAGTGATGCCTGACTGAGGTCTATGACACTAGGAGATATGTCCCCTTGATGGCTCCCTGAATCACCTGGGCAAGTTAATGGTAGGCAGATTGCGTCCTGTGTCTAGTATTTTTCCCTTATTCTTCCTACTTGCCACTAAACCAAGGCTCTGGTTTGGCTACCATTCTTCAGATCTATTTGTCTCTGAAGCTTATTTGCTACTACAGGTTCCATACGAATTTCTCTGCAGCCTCACAACTAAATGTTATTAATTGGCATTAACCAGTAACCTGCATAATAAATGAAAATATTTCATGTCAAAGCATATCACTGTAAAGGTTATGACTATTAGGGGGTGTGCTCCACAAAAATGAGAACTAAAACAAGCAGGAAGCATGGGTTCATAAAACAGGGTGTAAAACTGAATGAGAAATGAAAATAACCTTCATAATGAAGTAAGGAGAGATGCAAGAATGATAGCTGTGTCCCAGCTTTATACCATTCCACAGAGCAGAGTTGAGAAGACTTTCGTGGAAACCTCTTCAAAAAAGATGAAACAGAAACTGCAATGTATTTGAACATACGTAAGGCAGAATATGGTTCATTTATAAACACATATGCTGTCATTGTTAGGTCACCCACATTGGACCCCACTCAATTTGTAGAGAAAAGATGCCACAGACCCCCACCACTCTGTACAAATAGGAAACCCAACCCAAAGGACCAAATCAGGTTGGTTCTCAGGCTTATAGGAAACCCTGTAAGTCAACAGAATGCCATCTTGAAAGTCAGCAGAATGCCACTGTCATCTTGCACTTATCCCAGATGCCTCCCTCCAGAGGCACCAGAACCACCAGCAACCTCTGAGAAACTTAAAGTCTTCCATTTCTCCCCCACCAGGATGCTCTCTCCTTCCTAAACTGAAATACACAGCATATTCTCTCCGTGGTTTAGCACCAATGGTCTTTTCACCCTTGGCCAGGTCACACCTTGTCTGAAATAAAGATATCACTATTTGCTTCAACCCTGCCTATTCTAGTAATCTTGGTCCATCTCAGGGTTTAGCCTCACAGTCATAGTAATATAGATACTAACTACTTACATAAATATTGCAATAGAAAATGTCAGAAGGACAATAATGTAAGGTAGAATATGTGGTTCTGGGACTAACAAAAGAGTCAAGGCTTCATCTTCCATAAATGGAAGTCAATAAATAATGCCTTAAAATGAAAATGAAGGGACCAGTGAGATAGCTCAGTGGTCTAAAGCACCTGGGACCACAGTTCAATCCCCAGTACTATATGTCATGCCAGCCATGCCCCCA
>NW_004524700.1:5884090-5895245 GCF_000260255.1 Octodon degus | reverse complement strand
TCTCTCTATTTCTCTCTCTCTCTGTCTCTCTCTCTCTCCCCGCTCCTCTACTGCAAAGGTGCTATCAGGCCTCCTACCTAGCCCAGCTAATGGCACTCAGGTACTTCCTGCCATTCTCACAGTCATTCATCTTCAAGCCACTCTCCAGTTCATGAATTAATAAAACCTTGGTTTCACCCTGGATAGTAGTCTTGGATCTGGTTAGCCATTATTCTGGCTACACGTAGAGCACCCTTGGATCCCCACCATTTTAGTTATGCATTAGTGTCTTTTTTTTGTGCTATGAGTTGCACTGAAAGTGGTAAATTGTAATTAACTCTCTAACCTTCCAAGAAGTCTCCCTTGGGCCTACAAATATAAACTTCACCAAGCTTTGATGAAGAAAGGCTTTAATACAATAGAATTTGCAGATGAGGGAAGTGAGACCAAAAAAAACAACAAATGACTACTGGTTTGGTATTTGACCAGCTAGATAGGTCATAGTTATATTACTGAGATGAGAAAACTGGAATAAGAAATGGTTGAAAGGGAAAATTAAGGATTTTTTTTAAGATACCAAGTTCAGTTGGAGTCAACCAGCAGACTAACTTTCCAAGGGAGAGGGTCAGTAGATACTTAATAGTGATTTGCATACCCACCCTTGTTTCCCATGAAATTCTGATCTCTTGAGTAGCAGGGCTCAGTCACTCCCATCTCTCTTTGCAGCCTGTCCAGTCATGGAGGTAACAGCATTAGGTTTGAAATCCTTCATTCCCTGTAGAGCAGTAGTGATAATGGATTCCTGTTTCTTCAGTCTTTTCTCCCCCTAGTAAAACACATAATAATTCTTGTTGCCTAAGCTCCCTGAAGGAACACTGTGAGCACTGCTGACGTATCTGTAAAACATATTGAGCTTTGAGAGTGAAGAAGGCTGTTTCATAAATAATGAAGTATTAGAGGATTGACAGGCTGTGAAGCAGGTGCTGGCTAGAAATATTCTGTGCCTGACCAGTCATAAGAAAATTGCAAATATTCACTAAATCTTGAAGGCGTGTCTTAAAGTTGTGAAGGCTGCTTTGGTTTTGTTTTCTTTTGTTCTCTGTCTCTCATATTCTTCAACCATGGAGAATGCTCCCAGATCATATGCTAATTCTGAAATGTCTCTAGTAAGAGGAGGGAGGGAGACTTTTAAATTATGCAGAGATTTGAAAGAAGATGTAATAATACCTTAGAGTCACTAAAGGTGTAGAGACTAACGAATAAAGAGTAGGGAAAGGAAAGCTTAACAATTTGGTGAAGACTGCCACTTGCTACCTTTTTCTCTTCTGCTTTGCATAGCTCTCTTCTTTGTTTACTCTAGAAATACACAAGGAGTTTAAGGAGTGTGTTAGGTCAAAATTTTAAATATCTTTGAAATTTCACTTTCTTTAAATAAGAAAACTCCAGTCATTACTCCATTAGAATCTCACAATTTAGAATATTATAAATTGAGAAAGTCATGGTATAAGAATGGAGTGTTCTAGGTCTAAGGGGAGTATCTCCTTGGTGGACTACTTCTCTTGCATATAACAGGCCTTATGTTTGATCCGTGTGTGTGTGTGTGTGTGTGTGCGCGCGCGCATGCACATGTATGTGTAGTATAGATGTACATATATGTGTAAAGAGAGTGAACAGTCCATATAATATCCTAAATTACTTACTATAGAAGTTATTTTTATTTGGAAAATAAAAAAATGAGAGTACAAGGGCCTGTGAGATAGCTCAGCAGACTAAGCACTTGCTTATGTAAGCACAGGGCCCATGGTTCAATCGCTGGCACCACATGTGGTGCTGGCCCTGCCTCCAGGTTTGCTGAGCTGGCCTAGGGGTGATGGTGCATGCTTGTAATCCCAGGGCTGCAGAGGCTGAAAACAGGAGTGTAGGAGTCCCCTCCAGGTTCTCATCTCAGTCCAAGAAGTCTATATTTGTAATCACAAAGATAAGTTATTGTAATCCCACCAAGTTAATTCTAATCTACCACTTCCAGTGCAACCCACAGGGAAAGTAAAGACACTAAAACATATTTATAATTACTGGGGAGCCAAGGGGCCCTAAGTCCAGTCATGAATATGGCTTTCTGTAATGAAAAGGCTGACTGAGGGCTGCGCCTGGGTTTTATTTGGTGGAGGAGTGACTTGAGGAGGAATGACTGAGAATTGTGGGAAGTAGGTGAGTACTGTGAGCAGGGCTAGGTAGGTGGCCTGCATTTACCTCTGTGCTATGCAGAAATGATATGCAGAGAAAGTAATTTGCATTATACCATTGAGATAGTACCTAATATTTTGGGGGTCTGGTGCTTCAGCTCTGATGTAACCTTTCAAGCCCCAGGAAGTCATAGCTTCTATCTCAAGGTTTGCTCCCAGCTGGCAGTATGGATCATTGGCTCTTGGTAATGTCTCAACCTGGCTCACATTAAAGAGCAGCAGGTATAGGTTACCAGGGAAACATGCATGCTACCTTCAAAGACTATCATCAGCACCTCAGCTAGACCAATATATATTGCTTAAGGCCAATTGGAAAGATAAAGGGAAGTCCTAGCCAGCTCTGTACATCTCAATACAAGGCAATAGGGTCAGGCTCAGCCAAAATGGAAACAGTTGCTCTTCTTTCAAGGAGAGCTGCTCAGGTGGTGCTCCACACAAGAGGATCTCTATGAGTTCAAATCTGAGCTAGGTAGTGAGACCCTGTACCAAATACATTAAAAAATAAGAGTGCATTTTACAATGCTATAGGTACACCAAAGATGGAAAGCACTTTCAGTTTATAGCCTAAAGAAACCCTTACTGTCCTCCTTAGTTATTTTTTAAGTACATAGCCTAAGAGTAATTTACTTTTTATGTAATGCCAATAAATATAAACTTACTTGTATTATAAGAATTATATAAGACAATTGTTACAATGTGTTAATTATAGTACTTAGTGCTAACTGCTGTACTATGGTCAGTACTACTTGTTTTAAGTATATTTTCTGCTTATAGGTTCAATGTTTATTTAACACTTCAAAGTGAACTATGCCATTCTACATAGTTGTGAATTCATTGGAGGAAGAATTCAAACAATTTGTAGTCATGATCATGGCTGAAGTTGGTCAGGAGTAAAGCAAATCATTTAGGCTAGAGTGAACACTTTCACCCCTCCCCTAAAGCCAAATCTAGGCCAAAATACTGAAAGGAAATAAAATTAGAAACTTGTATCACTCATTACAATGGATGTAAAAATCCCTGAAAATATTTACTACTTTGTATAGTAGTATATTGTGGTTTCTAACAATACATAATAATTGTAAATTTGTATATACAGACATTCTAAAAATTTTTGTACATTGTTACCAAATTACTTTTTCCTGACATAAAACTGATTTAACATTTAAGTACTTATGTATTTCTCAGATATTAAAAATTAAAAGAGAAAAAACCATAAGGTTATCTTTATAGATTTAGAAATAGTAGCAAAATTTAATATAGATGATAAGAATTAGTAATTTTGAGTAAATTAGTAATTTTGAGTAAGAGAGATATTGCTTGATCCAGTGACAGATATTGCTAAAAAAAAAACCCTCCATGTACTAACACCACATATGAATCCTTAGAACCTAGTGAAATTCTAAGATTGGTGAAAGACAAGGGATCCATCACTATGTCTACAATTGTTCTCAACGGACTAATTGGTGTAATCATGCAGGAACAAGAAATAAAGGGCATAGATTTGAAAAAAGAAGTAAAATTGATTATATGTAGACAATATTATCGGTATAGAAAATTCTGAGTGATTGTTAAACATTATCTAGAGTTTAGTAAGGTTTCAAAATATAGGTCAATGCACAGAAAACCAATTTATTTCTATAAAATTAAAGAATCCAAATTAAAATTTACAATAACATTTGAAGTACATAAAAACATAAAATACTAAGAGTTAACAAAAGAATAATATAATAATTAGGGATAAATTACTCCAAGTATATGCTAATTTTATTTAAATGATACCTATGTGAATGGAAAATTATAAGGTGCCCATGAATTTAGATTTATTTTTTGTTAGTATGTTATTGCCTTTTAAAGTTATCTACAGATTTACTGTAATTCCAATTAAATGTATAACTATTCATAGAAATTAGCAAGAGAATTATAACATTCATATGATAATGTGAAGGACCATGAATATAAAAAACAATTTGGTTATAAAGTTTTAATTAATGAAAAGATAGTAGTCTTATACTGTCAGATGAAAGATTGCAAAGAAATTCAACATGAGAAAATATGATCTCAATGAGAGGCGTGAAAAATTTGAACTCAGGACCTTGTACTTGAGATGCAGGTGCTTAAGCCATTGAGCTATCTTCCCAACCTGGTGGAGAAACTTGGATACCCACATGTTTAAATGTGTTTCTTGATCCTTACTTCTCATAATATATAAAGGTTATTTTGGAATGTAGAACCACTTAAGAGAAAACTTAAAAGGATTCCAAAGCAAAATAGAAAATTACAGTGACGTAGGAGAGGCAAAGCCGTCTTAGGTAAGAAGTTAAAGCATGATCATCTACTGCCCAAATGCAAGCAGTAGAGTGGTCAGTCATCAGGGTCTCTCTTCTCTGTAGCCAGTCTGGTCATCTATGTAGTTGTCCATATGATCTGTGGATGGCTGATGTGGTGAAGTTCCTGTCTGTGCTCCCTTTTCTTTCCCCTCCCCAGCTCTGAGATCCCCTGAGGCAGTTTGACACATTCTGTAGATCTACGTTGTTGAGCCACACAGTCCTGCTAGATAACAGTGCTCAATGGATCCCAGCACATTCCATGAGAGAAGAAATCTGAGCCCAGTGAAGTGACTCCAAATGGTTGTGCAGCAAAACTGGATGACAGGGTAGAGTTTTCCTTGAAATGGGAAGGCCTGTTATTGGTAGCACACACTAGAAGTTCATTCAATGAAAGTGCAGACAACACTGGAAGAAAGCCTGGAAGGGCAGCATTCTCCAGCCACTCAGCCCTGTTCAAACTCCTTGTCATCCCTGTAGTCATGGCACCTGCTTTTTTTGCATGAAGGAAGAAGGGATTTTCAACAACAAAAAGTGATAATTCACATATGCACAAGTGTTCTGAATGGAATAGATCATGTATTTGCTGTGGAGGGTGGCATCGAGATGGGGTACAAATTACATTGAGTAACAAGGGAGGCTTCTCAGGAAATGCTGTGTGTGCTGACACATGGGGAGGGGAGAGAGCAATGGTAGGGCTGTGCCCTACAGGTGTTCAACAGCTTAACGCACCAGAGCTTTGTCTGATATATTTTAGTGTTATGTAAAGTTCTTCCATTCATGTAGTCTTATAAAACAGACTAGACTTTTATTACAGAAAGAAAGAGTGAACAGCTAAAAGCATAACCCAGTAGTGAAAAGATTCAATATCAGATTTCATCAAAATTAAAATAGTTACTTATTAAAAGATACTAGTTGGAAAATGACAAAAGTTTCAGCACAGACTTGGAAAAACATTGGCAAAGTGCTCAACTGAAAAAGTATTTTATTTAGAATTTGTAAAGACTTTTTACAGCTAATTAATGATCATTCAACAAAAGGCAAGATATTTTGGCAGATTCTTCAAAACTGACATATAGAGAACAGATTAGAGTATTTGAAAAGCTCAGTATCATTCGTCTGCGGAGAAATATACACAAACTCTGAAAGAGAAACTCTAAAGCAACTAGATGCTCGAAAACAACTAAATTGAGAAAACACTAAAATGAATAAAGTTAGGCTGACTGTATCAGGCATTGGCAAGACTATGTAGTGATTAGAATGCTCACATACTGCTAGTAGGGATATAAAATATTAAAACTTCTTTTAAAAAGAAACTAGTAGTTCCTCACAATTTATGTAATGCATAGACCGAACGAAGAATTGTACTCATGCGATGATGGCAACTTCATTGTTAAAATCCCAAAGCTAGGAACAATCCAAATGTCTACCAACAGATGAATGGATGAAAAATTTCACTGTTGATATAAAACTGAATTTTATTCATTAATAAAAGTCATAAATTATTGATAAATACAGCATCATGAATGAACCTCAAATTTATGCCAAAAAAGATCAGACAAAAAAAGTTTCACTAACTGATTTCACCTGTACAAAAGTTTAGAAAATTAAATGTGCTACATAAATGCAGAAAAGAGACTGTGTTTACTTGTGCGGGGGCTGAGGGGCTATGGGGAGAGATAGCTATGGAGGGGCATGAGAAAGACTTGGTGATTAAAATGCTGATTATATTGAATGTGGTGATGATTTCATAGGTGGATATTGATATAGATATATATCCAGTGTGCACATGCTAAATATGTCCAGCTAACTGTATATTATTTATATACCAATACATCTGTAAGAAAAAGAACAAAAATTGTCTCTCTCAATAAACTGAGATGAATACAAAATTCACAAGTAGAAGAACACAAATATTGAGAAGATGTCAATTCCTTCCATTTAGTCTAGATTCTTACTGCAATCCCAATCAAATCTCAACAGTTTTTCTGGAGAATACTGTACATGCCTGGGAAGATACAGGCCAAGAATATTTTGAAGAGAGTTTTGAAAATTAGCCAAGCAAGATTATGATAAAATATAGCATTAAAAAGTAGAATATTTTCTCACTGAGATCAAGAGAAAAATCAAAACTATGGAAGAAGATAAGATTAAAAAAGGAAATAGTGTTTTTCTTTTGTTTTTACAATTTGATCTAAGACATAAAATCATTAAAAATTACTAAGCTTGTAGACTTTTTAATGAATGATAGAAAAATTAATTGTGCTGCTGAAATAATAGATTTTCATGTCTGGACTACACATTTGTGGTTTTGAGAGGCCTGTGTGTCATAGCCTGCAGCCTCAGAGACTAGCTTGCACTGCCCAGAAATGAGTAGCTCTTTTGAATGCAAATGGAATGATTTACCTTAGTACTACCCTGACCACTTTCATGCCAAGCTGGAGCTTCCCAAAGCTACGCTTTCCATAGGATAATCGACCCTTGTTTATCAGCACTCAGAAAAACTTGTGATCTAGTTTCTACTCAAATGCATTTCTAGGGATCATCAAACCTGAAGATGAAGTAGCTCTGAAGTTGTAGCACTTCCAAAATAAAGAAAAAAGGCAACAAGAGTGCATTTAGGAGAATGATATGGTACTATTGGACTTAAATTACATCTGCAGATACTGTTTTGAAATACACTTTAAAGAACATATGCGAAGGGTTGGCCAGATAGCTCAGTAGACTAAAGTGCCTTCTTCGGCAGAACACAGCAACTGGTGTTCAATTCCAGTCATGCCAAGCTGGCCCTGCCCCTGGGCACCCTGAGGCAGTGAATGAGACTGGGTGTGGTGGCTCTCAGCTGTAATCTCAGAACTTGGGAGGCTGAAAACAGGAGGATCACTATGAGTCCGATCTGTGTAGTGACGCTGTAGACACTGTGCTAAATACTTTAAAAAATAAGAAGAAGAACATATACTAAATTTAAAAAGCACAGAAGGAAACCAAGGAAATACTTAGTAAAGATAAACCTCAGTTTGAGAAGAGGATGAACAACTAGACAAGGGAAGAAAATACAAACATCGACAATGTTCCAGTGGAAAATTCCAGGGGTCTTATAAACTGACATACTTGTGTGTAATGCATATGATGTTATATATGTATTTGGGAACATAAAAGATTAAAAAAATAATAACATTGAAGACAATTGAAAATTTATGCACATTATTCACGTAACAGTCAAATGTTTGTGTTTTCACTAATAAGAGCTTTTATAAGTCAATAAGAAAAGAATAAATGTAAATGGAATGATTAGCAAATAATATACATAAGTCCAATAAAACAATAGAATAAATATTAGGGTTCAATCATATGCAAATTAAAATGAGATAAATATTATTTCACAATCACCAGACTTGCAAATATTTTTAAGGTGATGATAAGGCCAAGAACTGGTGAGTATGTGGGCAGATAGAAATTATTTAACATTGATGACAGAATTTTTTGTATGTGGTACCAAGATGTTAAAACTATTAATAGCAGCAACCATTCTAGAAAATCAACAGTATCAAAATCTCATGTTTATGGCTAGAAACCCTAGGTCCGAATATATGTCATAGAAAAACTTATGTGAAAAAATGCTTATTTAAACATCAGAGACATAACAATAAATAAAATGTGGAATACTTATTTAATGAAATTCTATGCAAATGTTAAAATAAATGAACTGAATTTATATATTAGCAAAGATATGAGATCTCAAAATAAGATTCAAAGTGTGTAAAATGTTATGTAAAGATTTGAGAAGAATGATTATATATGTTTTATCAATCAATACATGCTAAATATGTACAAACTAAGAAAGTTTTTGTTTATTATAGCATATTAATTGGAAAATATGAAGCAAATACAGCAAAATCTTAAGGTTTTTTGAGGCTTACACATGCTTCATGCTTCTTTGTAAAAATATTTTATATCTTTAATATATATATATATATATATATATATATATGTCACATGTTAATAAGCCCCTAAGAGTCATGAAATCTTCAAACTCACTTCCTTTTATGCTATGAGAGCCAACAACGGAAGGAGGCATCATACATCTACATGGACATTTTAACTGGAAAAACTGCATGCATGGAAGAACAATAGGCAAGAAATGTTTTCTGTTTTTCTTTTTGAGTAAGTACATAAGCATAATTATAATGAGAATTTTGCTTCTTATCAAAAATATCATTAGTATCTTTTCATTTTTGGCATAAAATTCTGATCTTTAAATTAAAAACTAATTATTTTAAATTTACAAACTTCTGTATCCTATTGGTGAACCACATAACAAATATTCAGATAACGAATGCTCAGAGGGCAAACTTTAAGTAAATTTATAAGCACAGTTGAGACCATTGTCTTGTGCTAAGGAAAATACACTGCAATTAGGTTCAGCAAAAAGCAGGCTGGGAAAAAAAGTGCTGTGGCTATTGAGAATGCAGAGATCTGGCTTATACAAGTCTAATGTGATAATTTGCAAGTAGAGTTGTCCATTTGGGGACAGGCTGGCTACCCACATGCAATAGTACTTCTCTGATTTTTATTTATATAGAGCATCAATGTGTACAGCAGAAGATTTTATTTTGTAACCTGTTTCCATGAAAAATGACTAATAATAATAAATGAAAGCCATTGAAGGACATTGCAAAAAAGCTCTTTCCAGGATGACAGTGTGGCTGAGAAAACTATGGTGCATCTTATCCTTTTGTTTCCCCTTCCTGGAAAATGGATGTGATGGCTGAATACCCAGCAGCCATTCTGTGGTCCTTTTATTAAATTTATTTTTAATGTTTAAATCTTTTACTTATTTATTTGGCACAGGGTCTCACTACGCAGCCCAGATTTGTAGTGATCCTCCTGTCTCAGCCTCACCAATCCTGGGAGTACAGGCACGTGCCACCACACCTGGCTTTAGTGGCTGGCATGGTGCACCTGGGCTTCTGGGGCCAGCATGCCATGTGGTACTGGGGCTTGAACTCAGGTCCTTGGCGGGGCTTAGACCACAGAGCTATCTCCCAGCCCCATTTTGTGATCTTGAAAGCAAAAGACACATGCTTAAGATTGTGCAGAGAATGATAGAATGAGTTTGGAGAGCCAACATGCTACTATAGAAATACATAAATTCTTAGATTGAAAAATAAAACACAAAATTAAAAAAAAACCATATGTAGCCAAGACTCTAATGGTCTCGTGAAATTACTAATTAATACATGGTCTGAACATATCCACATGAACTAATCAAGATATTCTGATATAGATGCAGGCTTATTTGTGGGAAAGCTGAGAGAACAAGGTAATTTGGAATTGGTCTGTGAGTGAAAGTGTTCTAGAAAAAAACCACGTGGTTCAAGTAAAATATAAAATTGCTCTGGTAGTGGCTGTGATGAGAATTAAGAATGAAGTGAAAAAATTGATAAAAGTAGTTGAAGATAGTGAAGTTAATGCTTTGAAAAGAAGAAATTGTGACATTAAAAATCCAATTTAAGAGCATTTTAGGGAATATGGGGGAAAAGAGCCAAAGTTAACCATAAGCCAGAAAAGAGAAATGTCAATGATAAGCATAAAAGTAGTTTAGAAACTGTTTTGATAACAGGCGAAGCAATTTTCAGCTGCTAAAATTTGCAAGCAGAATTTTTGAAGGATGTCAACTTTTACTCATGTTCAGAGAGGAATAATTTCCTTTGGGAATATGATGAGCACATATCACTGTGCTAGCATGCACTGTGCTGTGTTTGTGCAGAGCAGGACGATCAGATGATGGTCATGCTAATGAGAGAACTGGAGGAGTACAGTAATTTCCACAGCTAGTTCCTATAGACAAGGAGAAGTTCATTTCTAATGAATATCTAACATAAAATTTAAAGGATGAGTCTTCTAGAATCTATAAGATATATTTTGTTTAGAGAAACAGCAACTTTACCATTATTTAGAATATTTTAATCAATCAAAAGTTGATTGATTTTGGAATATTGAAAAGAGAAAAGGTCTTAGTTTTATAACAGCCATGTAGTCTGATATCCTTAATGATGGGATATTTATAATAGCTATTCTCAAATGTCCTGTAAATTTGGTAAAGGATAAAATCAAGGCAAGAGCAGACAATTTCTTTTTCTTTTCTTTGTATTTAGTACAGGGTCTCCAGGGTCTCACTAAGAAGACTGGATTGTAGTGATTCTCCTGTTTTCAGCCTTGCAAGAGCTGGGATTATAGGTGTGTGCCACCATGCCCAGTCTCATTCACCATCTCAGGGCGTTCCCTGGGGTGGGGCCGGCACAACATGCAGGGGACGGAACTCCTGCCTCTGCCTCTGCCTCAGTGGGAACTTTAGTCTGCTGAGCTATCTGGATGGACCAAGACGAGACAATTTCTAAAGTTAAATTTCTGTGGTTTCTTTGCGACAGAGCTTGTGGTGAGCAATAAATCCCCTTACTTTTATTTTTTTTCAAAGTTTTATTGATAAACATATAGGAATGAGACAGTTTCAAATCAAATCGAAAGTAGAGTTTCAACAAATAATACACTGCATATATTCTTCTTAGTGGTTAATTGCTGTACAAGATGCAGACTTGTGATCCTACT
>NW_004524700.1:5879182-5880453 GCF_000260255.1 Octodon degus | reverse complement strand
GGACCTGGGCTGGGACCCCCTTACTTTTAGAACTAAAATCAAATAATATGAAAAATTTACTTACTGATAATATAATAGGGGCCAGGGAGATAGCTCAATTAAATAAACGCTTGCCTGGCAAGTGCAAGTGCCTGAGTTCAATCCCCGGTTCTGCTAAAAGTAAATGAATTAATAAATAAAATACAGATAATATAAATACTATAAATCTTTAAAAGTAAAAGCAATGGTGAGAGAAGCATGACAGAAAAAGAACAACCAATCAAATCAAATCATGAGACTGACATGCACATGGCTAGCAACTCATAAAAGTAACACGCTGAACTAAAACCAACCAACCAAAACAACAAAGAGTGGAAGTACCTAGCTCAAATATAAATAAATCTTTACGAGTTTTTTTAAAAAGTATGGGGACTGGGAGATAGCTCAGTGGCTTAGGCACCTGCCTGGCAAGCACAAGGTCTTGAGTTCAATCCCTGGTACCAAAAAACAAAACAAAAACCAAGCATGGTAGCTTCAATTCTGATACCTGAACTATATAATAAACCAGAGTAATTTTGATGATTCTGAAAGTGCCATACTAATGATAGGTACCTTGTCTTTTCGTGTTGCGTTTACCTCTCTGAATTCTGTGTGGTCTGTGTATTATCTGCCTTTATCTTCTCCCTTGTACTGAAAACTCAGGTGCAACATATTTGAGAATGGGTGTGCACTTTTCATTGTAAAGTGAAACACAAATTGGAAACCTGATTTTAGAACAAAGTGATAACTTGCTGTTGTTTTAATTTGCAGTATTGAAAAACATCAAATAATAAGAAATGCTGGCAAGTATGAGGGGAAAATGAAACACTTCTACATTGTTGGTGAGAGTGTAAACTAGTACAACTACTATGGAAGTGTATGTGGAGATTCAATTTTATCCATTTTTAAGTGGCATAAATTGTGTTACACTACCATGGAATCAGTGTCATCATCTCTTTTTCATGGATAAATTTCTGTTTTTTTCTCCTTTTAGGCTTCCTTCTATCCCTGGCGACCCCAGATATCAAATCCCTTTTGAAATGCTCTACATTCTTTTCCTTCATCAATATAAGCCAAGGCGTGAGGGGAAGTGGTTACATGGTCTATTTGAATTTCTTTCAGATTCACACAGAACATCCTGGTTCTTGGGGTTTCCCAAGGTGCCAAGCTTCCTGCCTGGAAGGAAGCTGGGCTGTGCACCCTCAGTCTCAGCCTGTGTTCATCACAGGGGCAGTGGCCAGCAGAGGCCCTGC
>NW_004524700.1:5867937-5878740 GCF_000260255.1 Octodon degus | reverse complement strand
TTTGCTCTGCTTTTGTCTCCTTCGAGATAAAATACTGAAATTTCCTGTTGCAGAATGAATAGCACTGAAACTAGAGAAAAAGACCCCTATTTCTTGAAGAATCACCGAACCTAACACAAAGCTTTATAAATGTGTTCCGTCTAGTTCCTATTTACTGAATCATCCCATGGTTCCCAGAATATGCCAACTGTCCTACTGAAACAAGTCAATCAATCCAACTTTATTCAACTATAGGGATTTTGGCTGATCTTTGGATGGAAGCAATTTGTAGTAAAGGAACATTCAAAAGGCCAAACTACATTTCTTTAGCACAGGTGTAAGATCATTCCTAAAGAGCTTGTCCATGACCTGGCATACACAGGAAGCTGCACTGACACTCATGCCTGGCACTGGTGCTGGAGAGGCTGACACACTGGCTTCTAATGTCTGAGGTGCCATTGTAAGCCTTGTAAATAGAGGAGAAGAATTTATATAAGTAATAATACAATTACAAAATTATGTTTGAAATGTATAAGAAACATGGTGACAAGTTAGTTTTGTCTAGTTTATATTCTCTGCAACAAGATAAAATTAAGCTGATAGATATATTTACCTAGGGTTATATTTTTTAAGTGACAGGGGTGAAGATAAGCCCTTCCAGAATAAGGTATAAGTGCTTCTCATTTGAAGGAATCCTGATTTCCCTATCAGTGTGGAAAATAATATCCGAAGATGACACTTGATTATGGTGAGAAATTTGGAGAAATAAGTTATATGCTAGGTTAATTCCTCCAGCACAGGTGGCTGCTTATATTTATTCATGAATAGTATAGTATTACTATGAAGGTTTTAGGAGTTGATTATGACAAGCTAAGGTCATCAGGGTGGAGCCCCCATGAGAGAATACTGCTGGCTTTATAAGAAGGGGTAGGGACACAAGATAAACACACATAGACCTGTGTTTTCTCTCACACTTGCTATATGGATCTATGCCAGCAAGACTTTGGAATGCTGCCAGTAGGAAGGCTATCTCTAGATGAAACTCCCAAACTTTGTATCTCAGGAGCTATGAGCCAAAGTACACCTCTTTACCAAGTAGCCTAAGTCAGACACTTTATTATAATACTGAAAAAGGGACTGTTACAACAAAAATAAACAAAGTTAAACATTTTGTTTCTGCTGTACTAGTCACATAATAAGTGCTAAGTAATCAGATATGACTAATAATTAAATATGGAAGAGTACAAATAGAGAACGTTTAAATCAACTCTTTTTTGATGTATATACAGTAAAGTTTTCTTATATGCTTTACAAAAAAAATCCTCTAAACAGTATATGAGGGGGTGCTTAGAACAAAATGATAGATGGTTACTCACATATTTATGTGTACATATTTGGAAGCTATAATTTTAGTCACCTAAACAGTAAAGGTATGCCTGCAACCACTGAAAATGTTGGTGAACATCTACAGTTTTTTTTTCTTGGTTCTGGATATCAAACTCAGGGCACATTCTAGGCAAGTAGTCTATCTCTGAGTTATATCCATATCCCCTTAATTTTTCTTTTTTTCTGATACTTCCAATTGAACTCAGGGTGTCTTTTTCACATGTCAGGGAGAAGTTGAACCACTGAGATATAGCCCTGGACCCTAGTTTTTTAAAAGTTTGAGACAAAATAAGATGAAGTTGTTGAAGCTGGCTTCAAAGAAGACATATTTCTGCCTTAGTCTCCTGAAGAACTGTGATTGTAAGCATCCAACAACGTACCTGGTGACATATACAATTTTTTACATTCAAAATTTCTACATATGGTCTTAAGTGGAAATTTCACATGATTATTTATTTATTTATTTATTTTTATGAACAGAGTATATTTATTGAGGGAAAGAAAGCTACTGTGTGAGAGAGGAACAGGAGGGGGGTGCCCAGTGGGTAGCCCTTGGGAAGCTGTCTTTTCCAAGTACTTTTATAGAGGAAAACCAGGCAGTGAGGCAGGTCTAAGGTGGTGGAGAAGGCATGGGAACTCATTAATGTGGGCATGAGTTGGTACAAAACTATGGCCAACCAATGAGATTACAAGAACTATTGCTTAGGTAAATTTGATTGAGTCCAGGACCAAATGGGGAAGCAAGTCAGGTAGCAAGTGGGCATGAATATGGGACAGGGTCTCTTCCTGTTTGGGGTTGGGCTAGTAACTCATTTGGGTTCTTTCAAGGTGATTGATACCTATTATAATATCAATTCCTTATGGCCATCCCTAGGGAAGTATGTAGCTGTGTTTCCCCTTTTGTCTTGAGGTATGCCCCATATGGGAGTGTCTGTCTTCTAAGTTGCAAAGTCATCTTATCTTCCATCTTGTCTCCTTGGGGACCTGGCCATGTATGACTGTCTATAATTTTTCTAATTCATGCAGACTATAGCATTCTCCCTTCTGAAGAAGTAACCCAAACTGCCATGAAAGAACCATAGGCAATGACCATTCTGGCTTCTTCAGGCTGAAAGGGGTCATAGTTGTGAACCGGCAGTTAGAGATACATTCCAGAGGTTTTATCTGAAGGCCCTTAGTAGACACCAGATGTTTCATCTTGGGTAGATGTGTAGTTTGGAGTCTGGAGGAGACAAAGCCAAAGAAACAATTAAATGTACATGGATCAAATAATGGATAATTATGAATATAGTCAAAGATTTGTGTCAAGTAGACAGTAATGACTTCCTGTATAAATGACAAAGATAGGGTCCAGGGGACCACAGCATCTCACATACCATTGATTTGATATCTTTTGAACAGCTATTGAGACATTAGCAGAAAGATCCAAAAGGTAATTTTTTTTAAGGTTGTAATTATAAAAAGACTAGTTAGAATGTTTTGTAGGTCCATTAGCAGAGATCTCTTAAATTTGGGGTTTAATTCCTTTTTTTTTTTTTTTTTTAAATCTTCATGGCCACTGGGTATTGTCTCAAGTAAACTGGCCTATTCTTACGTCTCACCAACTCTACTATTACTGGTGGTACATGAATTGTCAGACCTAGGGAGAACACTGAGTACTCTCCAGTTTGCAAGTGGGCCACTGGCTGGGTAACTACTGACAAATCTGTATAGGCATCTATTAAAAGTTTAACAGAATTTCTCCTTATATTGGCAGTTAACATGGGTTCCCTCAGGCTGAGAGAGGAAGACCCATGACCACCTCAATCTGAAACTTTCTCTGACTCCATCATAAACACTTTCTTTTCTTTTCTTTTTTTCTCTAGTAGCTTTGGACATTTCTGCTTGAAATTCCCTTCTCTTTGTCTGGATCCAGGGAAGCATAACTTTTTCTTTGCTTCCTGACTGACCTTCGTTCCTGTAGGGTGCTAGTATCACCATTCTCATTTTCATGTATAATTCTTTTTTGTATCTTTTCTACTATATAAAACACCTCAATTCAGACAAATTTATTCCTACAAACCCATATAACTTCTGTAGTCTGTGTCAGAAATCTGGGGTACACTGAGCAACATACAACTTTTTGGTTTTAAGGCCTCCTGTAAGCAGTCCTGCCCAAGGAGTATGATGGCAACTTTCCCTGTAGTGGATTTCCTAACATAGGATTAGACTGACAAAGGAAGCATCATTGAGGGCATTCAGCCTTTCCCAAAGAACATGAAGTTAGCTTCTCTTGTAATGAGGCAGGAAACCCTGAGAAGACTCATCTCACCTGGGGTGTATGAGGTGACAGTGAAGGCCTTACTATGTCTCTATAGACATAATCCGGTGGATTCCCATAAAAGGAATCTAAAATTAATCAAGCATATTCATGATAGGTTTTACCTGCATGATTACCTTGGTTTTGATATCTTCTAAGAAAGAACAAATTTTTTGAGAAATTAACATGTATAATCAAAGCATGAGCATTCAAACTAACAGGTAAATTTATATTTTTTTGGAGACCTAGCATTTGTAACTCACTAGCTCTTAGACCCCTTTATTTATGGAGTCTGACAGTTTGCTATAAGTCCCTCTAGCTTTAGTGAAGAGAGATTATATCTGTATTTACTATCAATATGAAATACCTGAGTTACATCAGAAATCAACCAGATGAATTTATACACTCATGAAATACACATGATGGCAGTAGCAGATGAACTTCATCAGTGGATGAACCTCATTGTCTTTGAGCTCTTCTTGGAGCCCAGAGAATCAGTTAGAATAAACCAATGTTCCATTCAGTGTTTTGGATATTGCTCCCATTGCAAGCAAGGGACACTGCTGAAGGATTTCTCCTTTTAGTACTGTGGTTGAGTTTTATGTCACAAATAGAAGGCCTCACTCTATCTATAGGCCCAAAGCTATTGGCCACTGTGTAGCCTGTTTCTTTAGAACTTTTTTATGCTGACAGAATTTTATCTATCTTTGGGGATCTGTTTTAACTAGTGAAATATCATTTTAAGTTTTACACATGAACAATATATATTCCATTTGTAAAATATCAGTCTCAGTGTCATCTTGATTAGTAAGCAACCTGACTATATTGCAGTATTTCAGTTACAGCTAAAGCAAGATGTCTTCTAAAGTCTGTTTCTATTGAGGTACAATGAGTGGAAGGAAGGTCAGGGTTGGACAAGGACAAAGAGACTGGTGCCAATGTCCAGAAATAGGTTGAGTTTTACTTTAGTCATGGTTACTCAAGGCTTCTCTGTGGAGATGATACATAGAGATAACAGTCTGGCCAAAGGGAAGAGGCAGACCCAGGGCCCTTCAGTCCTACTGGACCACCTGGAAAGCTGAGTCTGAGCTCTGGGGCCTCTGCCTCAGAGTGCAGTCTCACTTCTAGTGGTTGCCTTGGAAGTCAGGGCATGGCTTGTGGGCCTCTTAAGGCATTCCCTCTTATGTTGGCCTGGCTTCTGATAGCAGTAGCAAATGAACTTCATCAGTGGACGAACCTTATTGTCTTTGAACTCTTCTTGGAGCCCAGAGAATCAGGGTCTGTTTTGAGGCAGCAACAAAGGCAGCCATTTTTGTTCTTTTTTTTCTCCCAGTTCTGATTATAGGACACTAAGGTAGAAGTTTTTACTACAGTATGAAATGAATGTCTGGAACAAAAGCTATCTTTTATAGCTCTTTTCTAATATCTGAAGCTGACTAAGTAATGAACTTATCTGTAAGAATAATCTGTTCCTCTATTGAATTGGGATCTAGGGAATTATGCTTTACCAGTTCCTCTATTAAACATTCTGAGAATCAGAGGTGTGTTTATCTTTCTCCTGGTAAACAGCTAAAATTTAATGACTGATCCTTGGTTCTAGTTCTTTTTAGACCTTCAAGAATACATACTTGAAAGAAAACATGCCTTTTCTAGTCTCTTGCTTGGTTATTAGGCCAGCAGGGGTCCGACTGTTTGGGCTTCAGTGGGAACAAGTAGTTCCACTGATTGTCTATCATTTGACACTTTAAAATTAACAATATAATATTCCTCTCCAAATGAAATAGCAGATTTTAATGCTGCCTATATTTCCATAGAAATCAAAGCTTGGTTTAAGATTAACATTGCATCTCTCTGATCTAATTCATAAGTCTGAGCAAATTGTCTAAAGACATCAGTGTACCTACCTGGGTCATCAAAAGATCTAAGATCTGACTTTATCTATTTTAGGTCACAAAGAAAAAGGCACATGAACTCTGGAAGTTATAAATTGCCTATTTACTTCTTGAAAGGGTGTTATCCTTGAAAAGCTTGCATAAATTTGGTTAAGGATGGGTGTAGCTTTGTAGAGGCCTTAATTACAGTTGTTTTAGAAGCCCACCCTTTAGAAAGGCAAATAGGGGAAACATTACTTTCAGTAATGGTAGGTGAGGCTGAACTGCCTGGTTCTCCTGTTGCTCACATCTACATTTCAAAACTTAAATAACAATAACCTTCTTAATGCAAACAAAATCTGATATAAGACATTTTTACCATTTTCCTTTTTGCATCATCTTTTTTAGTTATAAAATAGCATCATAATTGATACTTTCCTCTGCATTCCATTTGGATTAAATGGCTCTTTTTCAGCATGTAAAGATCAAATGTCTTCTAGTGCCTAATGAAGCACTCTAAAAGAGTAAGAGACTTTGACTGTGAGATAACCTGGAATTCAACAGAAATTACCTCTTTGGATATCCCTACCTTCTTTCTAATTGGTTCCTCCACCCAGGCATCCCTTGAGTAACTCTTTCCAGAGCAGGTAGATGCTCCTGTTGGAGAGAGGGTAGAAAAGATCCCACCAGCCTATCCACCCTCAAACTGGTGTGAAATTCCTATCTCCTGAAATATCTCACAAACTCTTCACTTACTCTTACTAAATATTTGTAAGTATAAGTTACAATTGGTCTGGTGACAGGAATGTCTACAGAAGGATGCATCACTATGGCATAAAAGGCCAATTGGAAGTGAGCACTTCTCAGGCTATAAAGATCACTTGTAGAGATAGATAGAACCATTGACTGGAGGGATTTGGCCTTGTGCACTGAACCAAGTCTGTAGACACTTGTTTTCCATCTAATCATCTAGGTAAGTATTTTTAGCAACTGGACAAGATGTAAATTTGAAGCTTACAGGTGAAACTCATATTTTATCATCTAGCATCACATTTTACATGTTGGTGAAAACACTTTAAAGCTGACATAAATCTCTTACTTAGTATAAGGCTCATACATAATTCCTTTCCTCTAATAGCCACTGTAGACTGTAAACTATTGCAAGCAGCCTCAGCCTAAATTCTGAAGGAGTGACTCATTTAGTTGTTCTATTGAAAAGCTCAGGTAGAATTCCTATTTTAGTAGCAAAGAAAGAAAAAGTACAATAGGTAACTGCATATCTTTTAGTCATCAGGAGCCAGTTTCCACCAAGGAACCTTTGGGCATGGCCATAACCCCTCAGGTGTTCTCAGTTTCTATTGGCCCACACAACCCAGAGTTCAGTCTCCTGAAAGGAATCCAGTGGTTTCTCTAGTCAACATTCCAACCATATACAGGTTGTAGTAGGACAGTCCTATGACATGTTTTTCTTGTCTGTTGTTTTTATTTATTACACCTTTTTTTGTTTAAAACAAAGATTTATTTGAGAGACTGCTAGTTTCAAAAACCTGTTGAAGATTCTCAGAATCATTGCCTTAACTATCTTGTGCATATAAATGTATGCTTTTGCCCCTGTCATGTTTCCTAGCTTTTCTCCTTGCCCTCTCTTCATTATTTAATTAAGTATGCTAATCTATAGAAGGCTCAAATCAACAACTTCTGACATTGCCAGTCCTATAGATAACCCACTACTATTATGAACTACTGAACTATATTGGACTATTTTGTTGAATTCACATACCTACAATATTTAAATGACAATGAAATACCCATCTCTGACAAAACTAAACAAAAAAAGGAGATATAAATGAAGGACCGTTTTGTATCGGTATATACAAAATAGGATAATATACAGCCACTTTCTCTTAATTCAATGAGAAGAAAGATTTGTCCTAATAGTGTTTGGACAGGATATCATGTCTGCATCTTGTACAATGAATAACTACTAGGAAGACAACAATATGCAATGTATTAGTTGTAACTGTCCTACTAACCTGTTTTGAAACTGTCTCATTGCTATTTGTTTTTCAATAAAATTAATAAAAATAATTAAAAGAAAAAAAAAACACATTCCATCAGCCATTAGCTTCAATGAGGATTCACCAAAGGACAGCTGGGGAAACCTATCCTCTGCTTCAAAGAGTGAGTTGCTTTAAAAGCATTTACTAGATGGCAGAATAACCACTTTTTGTATGACTTCAGATAGCGTATTTTTGAAAAATATGAAGCTTGATATTCATTAAAATTTCTAAAGGATGTATACTCAAATGATCAAATACCTAAATTCGTCTGGGATATTTTTGAATCCGCTATTCTGCTCCACTGAGCCATGTATCTACTTTTGCATCAGTGCTACGCCATTTAAATCACTGTTGCATTGCAGTATTGCTTGAAACCTTGTATTGTGATGCCTCCTGATTGCTTTTGTTGTCCAGGATTGTTTTTGCTATTCTTGGTTTCTTCTGGGTTTATATGAATTTTAGGATTGTCAACATGTAACATTCTTATCAAACAGCATTAACTTTCACAAAGAAAATAAATATTAAATGAAACTAGAAACACCAAAATGATTTGTGAAGTGAAATTGTTTTCAAAGTAATAGCTTACTGAGTTAAAGGTACATTTCAATGGATTTTCCTTAAGGAGCTTATGTTGGACTGCAAAATATAGTCATGCCTTTTTAAAGACCCTTTCTTCTCATGGAATTCTATTTATGGATATTTAAAATTTTAATCATGTTTCCTACAAGGTAAGTTTAACAATAAAAATTTTAAAATCTCTTTAAACTACAGGATGCAGTTATAATGAAGTTGGATTAAGAATTTCAGGTTCAAACATTCATTCAAAAGGTTATACTCCTGTTTAGAATTCAAGATTTTTAATTAGCTATGTGCTGCACTATGAGGTTTCCATCTCTTTCAGTCCTCTTCCTGTCATAAGGGAACCTTTTCACATCTCATTATGCTGTGGTATTTGAAGGCAAAGGCAGATGGTGTGCTTCTATTTTTCTTAGGATAAAGTTGAAATTTCTTTTTTAATATTTTTAGAGTTCAAGAATGATTCTTATATTATTGTCTTCAATTTAGTTGTTCAGATTACCAGATAAAACATGCAAAATTGTTCAAAAAATTTTTTAAAAGTGACAAAACAAATTAAGCATTAACTGCTACTTTCAATACACCAAAGAAATCAGCAATACAATTATCCAAGATAATATATATTAACATATATATTTATTATATTAATATTATATATTATTGATATATACTGTCATATATAAATATGATGCTTACACATGAGGGTCTGATTTATTTCACCTATGACTATGATCTCTGGTTATATCCATTTACCTATAAAAATCTCAAGTTTATCTTTATAGTTTAGTAATTCTCCATTGTATAAAAATGCCACATCTTTTTTATCCATTTTTCAATTGATAGGCATTTAGTTTGTTTTCAAGATTTAGTTATGACAAATTATACAGCCATACATATAGCTGCACATAAATTGCATGGTATGATGTTTTCAGCTGTTTTAGAAAATGCCCAGGAACAAATAGCTCAGATGAATAAAACCTCTAATCCCAGATTTTTGAGGAATCTCCACCCTGATTTCCACAGTGGTTGTACCAGTCTATATTCCCTCCAGCAGTGGAGAAATGTTCCTTTTCCCCCACTGCTCTGCTAGTATTTATTATTTGCTTGAGAAACTGAATTAAAACACCACTGAGACTCGATCTCACCCAGAAAAAATGTCTATCATTAAAAAGACAACAAAATTAAAATGCATTATGCAAACTCTTGAGAAATTTAATTTGGCCACTGATATACACTCAAAGAGACTATACTTTGTGCTATTCTTTTGCTAGACTCTTTTTTGGACTCATTTCTTATATTTTTTAGGAGGGTGAATATTAAAAAGGAGAAAGTGGCCCAGCCAGACTCAGTGCAGCCTGCCAGACCCAGTGCAGCCCGCCCTCTGAGTGAAAACTTCCACCACGCCTTGGGCCCTCCATATCCAACCAACTCCAGGCCCTGCGAGTGTAGGGGAGAGCTTCTGCTCTGTCCTGTGCCAGCGCACCACTGCAGGCCCAGGCCCATCTCATGAGAGAGGCACTTCATCACGTTCTCCAGACCTCCCCTGCCCAGCTACACCCAGCACAGCCCACCAGACCCAGCGTAGCCCATCCTCTGAGTGAGAACTTCCTCTGTGCCTTGGGTCCTCCATATCCAACCAATCCCAGGCCCTGCAAGTGTGGGGGAGAGCTTCTGCTCTGTCCTCTGCCCACCTGCCACTCCAAGCTCAGGCTCGCTGCATAAGAGGCCTTCGCCTTTGTTATTCGGACCTCCCTGGCTGGCCTGACCCAGCACAGCCTGCCATCTGAGTAAGAACTGCTGCCTCGCTCTTGGGAGTCCTGCAGGCCCATCAAAACACAACACTGGTGAGTGTGTGCGAGAGCTTCTGGGCTCTCTCACCCCTGCTCCTCATACCCCTGCAGACCCAGCCCAGACCTAGCATACAGGCTTGAGGTAAAACCCTACAGCTAAAGTCCCCACAGTGAGACTAGGGTAAAAACCACACAGCTAATCCAGGAACAGATCATCTTGCCAGAGGTGTACAGCAGGCCCACCTCCAAGGGCAACAACAGTAAGGAGCTGGCACAACTGCATGAACTAGAACTTGGTATATCAGTACCTGATTTTCATTAAGTGATAACATAATTGCACCAAAGCTCTACACCAAAGGCCATAAGTCAGTGTTAAATGAAATGATAAAGACAAGGAGCAAAATACAATCTCAGGTCACAAGCCCACCTATAACAAGTGCAGAGGACACTAGCTCATCTGAAATAAATGAGTCAATAGCGTTGGAAGTAAATAAACAACAGTAGAAAGATATAGAGGAACTCAGAGCAGAATTAATTTCTGGAATTAAAAAAAAAACCTCTGAATTTATAGCAGCTGAACTGAAGAATCAAATGCAGAAACATATGGAAGAAACACAACGCCCAACCAGAACAAATGCAGTGAACACTAGCTTAGCTGAAATACATGAATTAATAGCATCAGAAATAACCAACTACAGAAAGGATTAAAGGAACTCAAAGCAGAATTAGTGTCTGAAATGAAAAAAGAATTCTCGAAACTCATAGCACCTGAATTAAAGAATCAAATACAGAACATAAAGAAGAAACCCAGTCTGTAAAAAAGCTCTGCAGTAAAAGAATTA
>NW_004524700.1:5861908-5863197 GCF_000260255.1 Octodon degus | reverse complement strand
AAGAGAGAGAAATAAAATGAATAATGATTGAAAAGGAGGAAGCGAAATTATCTTTGTTTGAAGATGACAAGAAACTCTGCATGTAAGACCCCCAAAAGTCCACCAGGATGCTGGTAGATTTAATAGTCAAATTCAGTCACATAGTTGCATACAAAGTCAACAATCAAAAATCAATAGCATTTTTCGACACAAACAATAAACACACCAATAGTAAAATTAAGGAATTTGTGCCTTTTGCAATAACATCTGAAAAACAAAGACACATTTAGGAATCAATCTCACAAAGGAAATAAAAGATTTACACAGTAAAAATTATAGTACTCTGAGGAAAGAGATCCCAGAACATTTCAGAATAGAAAGACATTCCTAATCTTGGATAGGAAGAACCAACATTGTAAAAATGGCCATACTCTCAAAACTGTTATACAGATTCAATGCAATCTAGGGTAAAATATCATTAGTATACCTCAAAGATCTAGAGAAAACATTCCTAAAATTCACCTGGAAGCAGAAGAAATAGAGAATAACAGAAGAAATCCTGGCATCAAAGTAAAGGCAGGGGGCCTCATATTCCCTTTTCTGAAATCATACTACTAAGTTGCTGTCAGCATGGTAGTGGCACAAAGCCTGACCCAAGGATTAATGGAACAGATTACAAGATTACAGACACAATTGCAAACACATTTCAACTGCCTTATATCTGACAAAGGAGCCAAACACATTCACTGGAAGAAACAGCCTCTTTAATAAATGATCCTTTAAAAACTGGCTTTTCACATGCTGAAGTCTAAAATTAGACTCATGTCTATCACAGCACATGAAACTAAAGTTAAAATGGGTTAAACATCTAAATATTAAAACAGACTAAATCTTCTGGAGGTAAAGGTATGTAGAAATCTTAGAAACATAGGGGTAGGTTGAGAATTTATGAACAAACACCAAGGTATATGTGAAATATTTCAAAGAATCAACTGGGATCTCATTTTATGAAAAGTTTCTGCATATAAAAGAAATTATCAACAGAGTAAAAACAAAACCCAATAACTGGGAAAAATTTATACCCAACTGCCCTTATGAAAAAGGGCTTCTATCTAGAACATACAAAGAATTTTTAAAAATCAAGCCCCACAAAAATTCAAAGACACAATCTAAAGATAACATCTGGGATCAATATATGTATTTCTCAGTTGAAGAAATACAAATGGAAACTAAATATATGAGCAAATGTTCAACATTATTGGTCATTTGAGTGATGCAAATTAAAATAACACTGAGATGCCATCATACCC
>NW_004524700.1:5859111-5860533 GCF_000260255.1 Octodon degus | reverse complement strand
GCCACCACTGCTGCTCCTGCTGCTACAGCTGCCCCAGCCAAGGTGAAAACTAAGGAAGGGTAGGAAGAGTCAGATGAGGATATGGGATTTGGTCTCTTTGACTCTTCAAATTTTTAAATGATCTCTAAAGTGAGAAATCTTTCAAACTCATTCCTAGAAACAAGCAGGAACCTGATACCAAAAGTAAAAAAGGATCCAAACAAAAGAGAATCAATCTCCCTAATTAACATAGAGATAAGGTACTGGTAAACAGAATACAGCAAATCATCAGGAAGATTATACCTCTTGACAAAATAGTATTCATCCCAGGGATGCAGAGATGATTCAATATATGCAAATCAATAAATGTAGTATGCCATATTAACAGACCCAAAAAGAATCACAAGATCATTTCAACAGATGCAGAAAAAGCATTTGACAAAGTCCAACACTTATAAAAACCCTACGTTGAATTGGAGTATATAGTCTTTATCTCTATCAGATAAAAATCATCTATGACAAAGCAACAGCCAACTTCATACTAAATAGCCAAAACTTGAAAGCTCTAAAATCACTCTGATTTCACTCTAAAATCAGGAGCAAGACAAGGATGTACACTGTCATCACTCTTATTCATACAGTCCTGGAAATGTAAGCCAGAGCAATTAGAAAAAAGAAAGAAAGAAAAGGAACAAGGTTAACAGGGAAAGAAGTTAAATTTTCATTATTTGCCGACTGTGTGTACTTTACAGAGAATACCCCAAAGAGCCCACTAAAAGATTTCTCAGTTTCCTAACCAAATTCATAACATAAGTGCATACAGATTCAACAGTCAAAAATCAATAGCATTTCTGTATACAAAAAACAAAATCACTGAGACAAAAATTAAGGAAACCAAACCTTTCAGAATAGCATTAAAGGAAAGATACTGTACTTATTTTAATGGGCAAGTTCTCTTATTTCAAGTGAGTACATTGCCTTGAAAATTGCAATAAAACAGATGTTCACTACTTGATTTAATTAATTGTTTCATTTTTTAACTCGTAAAAGTTTATTTCTTCTCCAATTTGTATTTCAGACCTCTTTGTTTACTTGAATTTGTCAACATATTTAAATTTTGTGGCGTTAATTATGAGTGCAACATTTATTAATCTTTGTAATGTTTTGTCTTATTTTGTCTTTGGGGATAATAAAATCAAAATATGAACCCCAAGTCTATTGGTGATAGCAGTGATTACTAGTGATGACACTTTTATTTTTCAGAAGATCTCTTAAATTCTGTTGATAAATAATAAAGTAACATTTAGTGTGTGTAGTCAGAAAATTATTTGGATATGGTTAAGTTTCTTGAGAGACTTGGTAGGCCAGAACAAATTCAGCAAGTGTTAACTTTTTTCTCAATGACAGTCTGCATTAACAAGCAAAGATGGAATAAATCCACAG
>NW_004524700.1:5856569-5857566 GCF_000260255.1 Octodon degus | reverse complement strand
AATAAAGTAACATTTAGTGTGTGTAGTCAGAAAATTATTTGGACATGGTTAAGTTTCTTGAGAGACTTGGTAGGCCAGAACAAATTCAGCAAGTGTTAACTTTTTTCTCAATGACAGTCTGCATTAACAAGCAAAGATGGAATAAATCCACAGAGTAAATTTTGAACATGCAATCTGGTAAAGATGACAACAGAGATGGCTATGTTGATTTGCTCCAACAATTTCCAGAAGAAAATATCACTTACATACTGCTTCACTTTTCACATCTTAGTGACAGACATGCCAGTTACAAGTCCTGTGAGTGCACTGGCACAACCTGATGTGTGAGCTTTTACTATTCTCATTTCAAGTGTGCAAAGAAAAGTTGGATTAGAATTTGGTTTCCAACATAAATTTTCCTACAGGAAAGGATAGTTGGTTGATTGACAATCTCATTTCGATGAGATGTACATCTCTATATGGGAAATGTAATGTACCACTCTGCTTTCCATGTTAAGTGCTTATAAATTTGGCTTGTATGACTCTTCAGTTTATTCTGAGCTTAATAAAGTGTGGACACTTATAAAAGCATGGTAATACCCTGACTTATGAACATTTGAGTTGTGAACTTTCACACATATGAATAGACCTCACATTAAACAGATTTCAGCAAATCACAGAAGTAGCTCACATGTGGTCACTCTGCAGTGTGAACATGTACAGTAGTGGGATACTCAATCAGAGCCCAGGATGTCTGGAAGCAAGAGACAAACCAGTGATGATGTAGAGTTTTGAGGGTTTTTTAAATTCTTTACATTGTCTATTTGTGCCAAAGGTGCACTGGACTTATGAATGAATGTGAGTTAAGAATGTTCTCCTGGTACAGAACTCTCCATATGTCTGTTGTTGGGTCATTCCTTTAGAAATGGCTTGCCAACTAGTATTTTCCAGGTCCTTCTCACCTCAAACAAAACATTAAAAGAGATCAACCAAGAATAGCACCAAAAGTTTATTTGAA
>NW_004524700.1:5854876-5855307 GCF_000260255.1 Octodon degus | reverse complement strand
GAATGTCAGATTGTTGCCCCATATTTGGGAAATTTTCTGCTATTACTTCTGTCCATATTCTTTTTATATCATTTGTATTGATGCCTTCCTTCTCATTGATGCCTATTAGTCTCACATTCTTCATCTTTGTATCGTCTTGTAGGTATTGATTTTTTTTTTCCTGCATCCTACTTGTTTTAAAGAGATCTTTTCTTACTTTTCACTAGCTGCAATGGTGTCTTTCAGGTCAGAAAGTCTATTTTCACTTTCATGCACACGGTTTTGCCATCTTGTGATTGAGGTTTTAATTTCCTGTATATCACCTTGAACCTGTTTCATAGATTCTATTTCTTTCCTAAATTGTTTATTCAGGGGTTTCATCATTTTTATATTTTCCTCTATTTTTTTATCAGTGTATTCTTTAGAAGCACTTAGTACTTCTTTGATTATAG
>NW_004524700.1:5830960-5843094 GCF_000260255.1 Octodon degus | reverse complement strand
GCTATTATTAAAGAACAATTTTCAAGCAAGTATCAGACAGAACATTGCCATAAAACAGAGTAATGCTAAGGTTTTGCTTGTAAAATTCATTAATATCTTTTAACGATATGCGATGGTACATTACTATATTATGAAATCATCTGAAATATTTTAAAAAGAGTAATATTTCTCCTCATAACCCTTTTAGTCAAAAACTGAAGCCTGAAATATGGATCTATATCAAAGGTATTTGTGGGTGTGGCTTTTTAAAAGATAAAGTGAACTCTAAGAGAATCCACAGGAGACTTGGGATTATCACATAGAAGTGTTACAGAATAGCACCAGCTTGTATGAACGGGAACAAAATACAAGAACAAGATAATGTCCTTAGACTTCAAAATCTACTGACAAGAAATGTACTCAGAAATCTGGTCGACTGCCAAAGATGTTACCTTGCTTTGTTTTGCTTTGCATTGTTTCTCAATTTTTATTTTTATTAGTACATGTTTGCAGCACAAAATGATTCCATTCCTGATACACAGGGTTTGATACATGTGTGTAAGAGATCTTAATTCTTTTTTATTCCTTTGTAACCTTTTTGACAAGTGAAAGATTGCACAGAAGAAGAACCAGGATCCCAGGGAGCAGAACGAAAGGCTATGAAGTGTTATTCTTAGATCTTTGAGACCTGTCTGAGGAACCTTTAACCTTGACTGGCTGTGTTGAAGACATTTTGTGGAGAAGTGACAGTGCTAAGTGTCAGGCTAGCTTTGAACTTTCATAGTAAAAGCAAATGCTTTCATTTTCTCCTTGTGAAGAGAAGTGTCTAAGAAAGCTATCTTATACTTGTCCCTCCACTGTACATTAGGAGTGTGTGTGTGTGTGTGTGTGTGTGCGTGTGTGTGTGTGTGTGTGTGTAGCTTAGCTATTTAATTGCATAGGTGCATGGACAGGAGCTAAATTCAACAAACTTCATTTATGGGCCTCATTCACTCATGGACCTGATTCTGCTGATGACTTAGACTTTGAGCTGATGATATAAAGTGAGGTCACTTTCAAGATTAGATGTTAAGTTCCTGTGTTTCCCACTTCATGAACACTTCTGTGATTTTTCTTCAATTGTTCATCCTGGGGAGGTGAGCTTCCATGCTGAACAGTCTCTCTATAGATAGGCCTAGAAGGAGTGGTGTCATAGACTGGTACCATAGTAGAGTGAGCCCAAGCTAAGACTGCATGCAGGATGTGGGCCAAGGCTGTCCACTTATCTGAAGGCTACATTTAGCAGATATCAAGGGAATCTACTCCTATTTCTATCAACGTATTCCTGACACCAAATAACTGTGAGATGAAACATTTGTTAAGTGACTAAATTTTGAGAGGGAATTCTGTGATATAGGAATAGGCAATTAGGGTGGATCATCAGCTGACAACAAAACTTTTTTTTTTTTCTGGAACCAGGGATTGAACTCAGGCCCTTGCACTTGCCAGGGAAGTGCTTACTCTATTGAGCCATCTCCCTAGCTCCAACAAAACTATTAAGTATGAATTTTTTTCTTAAGAAATCAATCTTTTCTTCACATTACAGAGGTCTGAAGGGCCTCCATCAAACTGCATGTGGAAATTATAGTTTATCTGAGAAGAAAGAGAATTTTATTGCTCATGTCATCCTTTTCCCCTGATATTAGATTAGGAAATTAGATACATGTAGATTATCATTTTCCCAGCAGTGTCATATAGATCAAAGTCTTTATGTTTTGATGAGACTAAAGAGAAGAAACACTAATGAGGTGACTGCTGGACTGAGTCTGGAGATGAATGATGTCTTAGTTACTTTTCCCTCCTTCATGAGACAAAATACCCAATGCTCAGGGTTAGAAGGGGAAAAATGTGTTTAGCTCACAGTTTATAGAGGTTTCAGTCCATAATTGGCTGGCTCCAATGTAGGGTTGCACATAATACAGGGGCAACCATTCACAGTGGCAGAAGATAGTAAGAACAAGCAAGCAAGGGAGAGCAGTCAAGCCTCCTTCCATGCCTTACATCATGTCCAGTCTACCAGGATTAGAGCAGTGCCATAAATCAGTGGATTCATCCAGAGCCACACACCCTTAATCCCTATACCCTTAATCCAAGTCTTGCACTATGAATCAATCACAAACTCTAGATTCAACTTCTGAAAAAAAGTTCTCTGATCTCATTAGACTTTGGGGAGAGGAATTCTAGACACAAATCATCACAAATGATGATTAGAAATCTTACTGTAAGAATGGCAAAAGGCCCCAAATTATTTCTTTTGGGAAGATGTGAGCGCATAAGTAGGCATCAATAGGAGTTCTCACCACTCGTGATGACCAGAACTAGTGAATTTAATATCAATGATTATATTCTCTATGCAATGTTTATGGAGCACAATGTTTGCAACTTGCTCACTAGAGCCAGCAATTCCCTGTGAATACAGCACAGTCATTGGGACATTATATACTCAATTTCTTTTCTTTTCTATGTTCTTTAGTTCAAATATTTCAGTGCCTATTACCTTTGACTTTCTGCTACATATGCTGAGATTAGAACAGATAGGGGAACAGATAAAGTGACTGCCTTCATGACACTTTCATACTTGCAAGTGAATCTTATCCTCTACCCCTCTTGACTTGTGTAGGTAGCTGGAGGAGAAAATCTAAAGATCTTCAATCAGAATGCATTTGTTGCTTTTTTAGAGAGTAATTTTTGGCAAACGAAATGCTCCACAGTGGCTGCTTCTGTGGGTGAGATGTTGACCCATGCATTTGTATCAGAAGATGAAATGTTTGGATAGGCCACTACTTGTCAGCCATGATCTGTTGAGACCAGTCTCCAGCAATGGTCCCTTCCTTTGTCCCTGAGACAGAAGCAGCTGGGCTGTGCTCACCCACTTAGAGCTCTTCTAAACACATAAGAATTTGTTGAGATTAAAAAAATACAGATATTTGAGTCCTTAGGGGAGGAAATTGAGATTTATTTTGTTTTGTTTTGTATTTTAGGAAAGGAAGAGTCTACAGGATGTTTAAGGTCTCAGTACTAGATGGGACTTGTAGTGATCTGCCTGTTTACAGCCACCCTAGAGCTGAGATTACAGGCACACACTACCATGCCCAGTTTCAATCCCTGTCTCAGTGTGCCAGGGGTTGGGGCTGGCACGCGAAGGCCTGGGGATGGAACTCTTGGCCTAGCTTTAATCTGCTCAGCTAGTTGGCTAGCCAACTTTTTTGCTTTTGTTTCTATATATTACACAGAAAAACATCAGTTGTAAATAAGACTGTAAAATAATATATACTCTATGCATATATTAAAATTATTAGGTACAACTTAAATTATAATTCTAAAACTAGACTGATGTTATTTAACAAAATATCTTCAACAAACATACCTTTCATTAAGGTAAAAAAGCATTTTACTCTAAAAAACATAAGTGAAATTTTCTTTCTATGACTAAACAGGTTTCTTACAAGCACATTCACACATTAATCAGTTAAGGTTAGAAAAAAATAAAAAAAAACTGAATAAAAGCACTGTATGTTTCTAGTTACAGGCAAATTTTAAAATGATAGATAATTTTTTTAAATGTGCAATAGTATGCAAGGGTATTCTTAACCTTTTGAGTCAAACAGATATGACAAATAATATTTGCAAGGCAAATATTTTGGAAGTATTTCTTCCCTTTTCCTTGTATTTGTGTAAATGCTTGACAAGTTTAGCAACTGGAAGAAGTCTGTGGAGATGTTAGCCAAGCAAGTGCTCTTCTGTTACTAACCAAAGTAAATGTATGTTTGTCAGCATTCACACTAACATTTCTGGAGGGACATGTTTACTAGAGAGTAAACATCTTCAGTGGAATCCTAAAACATGTACCTGACTGGATTAAGAAGGTACGTGTCTTGTTTTATCACTTTATGCATTACAGCCAACATTTCAGGCTGAATGAAAAATGCATATAACCTTTGAATTATACAGCATGGACAGCATAGATATTTGTTAATAGACTCATTTTCCTTGCATACCATAGATTCAAAAATTATAATTGCTTGGCTTTCAGACACTACAGTTAGTTGTCCTTCCAGAATTACTTCAAAATATATGCTGTTTTGATCATCTTATAGCAGGCAGAATAAATCTAGTATAATTTTTGCAAATAAGTTTTTTTTTTAATTTTCAAAAATGTCTTGCAAATTTTTGCAAAACATGGCAATTTTGCCTGATATTAAGATCCTCATAAAGTTATGCAAAGGAATCATTCTTTCATTCATTGCCACTTTTAAAATGAGTTCTAAGTGCTAAGATTAATACCTAATGAAATACATTTTATTAGTATATTAGGTATTGTAAATGAGGACTGAGCAATGATCCTATCTTTTCATTAACCAATCAAGTTATATAATAATTTAAAGAGTAAGTAGTATAAAGTGCTATTCTGTATAAACTATATAACATATTTAAATCTCTTATTCATTTTCATATTTATGTTATCAACAGAACATAAAATTGCTTAGGATTAATCGCATCTCATGAATTAGGAAATAGTACATTAAGATTGTGTATCATTTTAAGTTTATGGCAATTTTAAGAAGTGCATTACATATGCATTAAATATTTTTATTTTATTTGTATAGCAAATACCTTGCGAGCCAACATTTAGGTCAAAGGAATAAGGAATATTGTAAGTCTCTTAGTGGATATGGGGAATTTCTATGTGTCTAGAGACTTTTGTTTTCTATTTTAAGAGAAAATGTTTGCAGGCAAAAATTAGAATTTTGTGATGCTGCATGTGGATGTATAATTTTTAACTGAATCAATTGTCAGTGTTTCCTACTAAAGAAAATGTCTCTGCCTATGCCGAAGAAAGAAAAAAGGGAAGAAAATGTTTTCTCAGAAATGTATTTCTCTTGAAGTAGGCATTTAATCTGGTCATGCTAATGCCTCTTTTGATCCTAATAAACCATGACCCAGAAGGCTGTGGTCTCTTTCAGTGTCTTCTAGTCCTTCGATTTCTGTTTTGTCACAGGGAGCCCACGAATGCCGCACTGAGCTCATCTGATGCTATGAGACTCGGGCAAGGCTCAAGACTGAATGGGAGCCCTGCCAGATGAGCATGTCAGCTGCTGCTCCTCACCAGTTGCCATGTGGAAGAGACGGGCCTGTGGTGTGTGGGAGGCCGAGCCTCAAGCATGAAGGCTGTTTGACACCCAGAAGCTCAACTGTGTCAGAACAGGGGAGAACGCAGAGCATATAGAGTCTCTTGGTGTCTTTGTGAAATATTTTCTGCTTCTGTCACTTTTATTTTGATGAGTTCAGGTCCTCTTCCTTTCTACTTGGGAATGTATAGCTTATGATGGTTAGGAACACATGCACATTTGTCTCAGTTTTTTGAGGTAGCAAGAGAAGTGTTCTTATTTTACTGAGAATTATTTTAGCATTTAAAAACAAAGTTTCTCCCATGGCAAATGCATCACATGGCTATTTTCCTCCAAACATATAACTAAAAAATGACTCGATGTACATTCATGTTCTGCTTTTCTGAGATTCTTTCCTGTCTTAAGGATGGAATCCAGCCCAGACACACGGTGGGGGAACACTCTGCCTCTGAGCTGCGTCCCAGCCCTTCTGAGCTCTTTTATAATTTTATTATTTTTTATTTAAATTTTCTTGATACAAAATCTTGCTACACAGTTCAGACTCATAGTGATCCTCCTGTCTCAGCCTCCCTAGTGCTGAGATTACAGGCATGTGCTGCCTGGGGACCTTGTACTTACCAGGCAGGTGCTTCTGCCATCGAGCTGTCTCCTCAGCCCCATTGAGCTCCTTCCATTCTCATCACATCTGTCGCCATCCCAGCAGCAAAATGGTTACACTAATTTACAAAAGCAGTTTTTAAGAAACATCAAAAGCATTTGTTTCTTGTTTGATCTCTAGTGCATTGGCAATGCAAAATGAAAAGAAAAAAAAAATGCTCCTTTAAGCATTTTGGCTTCATGCTCTAACTAGAGGGTAAGGATCATAGACACTTTCTGAAGGTCTCACTGGAACACATTTGGGAAATCAGTCCTCATTCTCCTTTCAAAAGAAAGGAAAAGGGCTAGGCAGGGTGCTGCTCATAAGCTCGCTGGAGGCTGAGGCAGGAGGACCACAAGTTTATTTACAGCCTGGGAAACTTAATGAAACCTTGATTTAAAATGAAAAGGACTTGGGCTGTGGGAGGTGGCTCTGCAGTAGAGGCTCGTCTAGTACTGCGTGTGTGAGGCGCAGGTCTAGTTCCTAGCAATACAGGGAGGGAGGGGAGGATAGAGTGTAAAGTTGGTAAGGTCTGTCAGAATGGGAAAGAGACAGTGTGTACAGTTATTCAGCACAGCACAATGCATGAAGGTATGCAGCATGGGTTCAAGGAGATCCGGCTCTTTGACAAAGTAGCTTGGGTGCTATGTTGAAGAAACCTGTACAGCACTTAGCACACCTGAGAGGCCTTGCTGAGTGGGCATTGTACAGCAAGCCAGAGAACACTTCCAGGAGCAGGTGATGGCCCGGAGAATGCGGCTTACAGCACAGCAGGACCACAGGTCAGGGAGTGGCTTGTTGGCCTAAGGCCAGCATCCTTTTCTTTTAATTTTCCAAGGCATCTTAGTCCTGGTATTTTGTGTGAATAACACAGTGGGATAGGAACCCAAGTCATATCCCACATCAGGCCTCAGGCAACCTAATAAGTAGGTTGTGATAGCCAGATTTGCTTTAATTTCGTATAGAAGAGTGGAGAATGTTGATGTCTTGTTCCTTGAATATTGGGAGGCAGCTACTTCCTCTTATGCTAGTAAAATAACAATTTAATTTATTTCCTACTAGGTGCTTATATAATTTTATCTATAGTAATTGAAAAACTCTTGTTAATATTCTTCTTGATTTTCTTAAACGTATTTATGAGTCTATTGTGCTAATAATTACATCAGTATTACAGTAATTTAATAAAGCACTTTTTTTTTCATTTGGCAGTGCATTTGTTTACCTAGTATGTGGTAAATATTTCTTCAGGTCATGGGAACAACACTACATGGCAACTATCTCGAGGGAAGGGACTACAAACTCTCCATTTTACTCCCATGGGCAGAATAAAGGAACCCACATAAGCTGTGTGCCTACTTCATGATTTTCCTGGTATTATATAGTATTTTGGCAACTAAACCAGCTTTAGCAGCAACGGAGTAGATTGGAAAGACTGGGATCCAAATTACTCTGGTGACCCACAAGCTGGAATTGGGAATCTCAGTCTCTCCCCAGCTGTTTTTACAGTACCTTTGTTCTTTTGTAAAACACATAGGCTTTCTCTTTTGGGGATATTTTTACCAGTCTGTCTAGATTTGTCGTCTCCAAGTTTCATGATGTGATAGGCAAGGCGGTGTTCATTTCAGCTGTGGTCTAAAAATCATGTGATGGGCCCTAATTGTTTTGAACTGGGAGAAATAAGCAACTCTCAAGTGTACCGGGTCATGGAGTGGAGTCAGCACAGCTGGTCAGTATCGTGCAGAGCTTGCACTCTGGTCAGGACTCAGGGTTTGTCCAGGTAGAAAGTGCAGCATGAAGTGCCAGACAGCTAAAACGGTTACCACACATAATTCTTATAACAACCCCGTCAGAGGAAAATATTATATTGCATATTATTTTAAAGAAGAAAATTTTCTCCCAAAATATTCAATAAATTATCTGTAATCCTTCTGCTTGGGAAGGTAGATTCAAACTCAGTCTGGCTATAAGAAATCTCGTGCTCTTTTTACTCTACTGTACTATTTCTATCATGTCTGGAGCATTGTATCTCCTAAGAAAAATTCACTGAATAAATACATGAGCTATATGTAGCTTGGGCAATCCAAAAGAATATATGCCATTTTTGCTCAGAATTTAAATTGGGATATATGGAAGCCTATGAATTTTTAGACTTGAAAATGAGAATTCTTAACTAGATAGTTGTATAAATATGTATATGCACTCACTGCAATATACTCAAGGAACTATGAATACAAAAGCACAGCAAAAATTATTTCAGTTCCTATGTAAAAAGTACTATTTTAAATTCTTTACAGCAGACATTTTTTAAGTTTTGAAATCACCCAAATCCCCGATTTTGACAAAATGAGTCAGCTAGAAGTACTCTTGTGGCATATGGAGTGGAATTTTCCTTCTTAAATAGTTTCTGATGGTTTGTTAGGATGTTTGCATCATTGTTTACATTTTCTTCACCCTTCTTATCATGCTGACTGTGTCTCGCGGTAGTCATATGAGTGTCAAAGACGCCTGCATGCTAATCACAGAAGCATAGATAATGCGTCTTGATGGTAGGCTTTTATAGAGATGTGCTCCTGAGAGACATTTCATGAAAACCCAGCTTAGGAGAGCTCAGCCAAGCGTCATCATCATATAGAGTTGGGGGGTGTGGGCAAGAAAGGGAGGCTGTGCCAGAAACAGGAACGAGCACTCGGGTCAGCCCTCTTCGGAATCGCTTCAGGTATGCACAGAATGTCTACTTTCCCCACTTTCACTTTATTTTATCAGAAATTAGCAATCTTTTTTTCCCCTTGAAGGAATAGATAATTAATCCATCAGGCATTGTGGGCCACACCCTTTGTGGTACTTGCTCAAACTTACTGCCTTAGTACAAAAGAGCTGCATAAACCAATGAACATGGCTACACTGATTTGCAAAGATAGAAAATAGTTTTTTTGACTTCTGGTCTGCATTCAGGCTATTGCTTCATGTAACTTAGTATATGCAATTATTAAACTATTACCTATATTCACTGTTCTGTGTAAGATGCAGACAAAAACATGATGATATCTGTAACTGTTAAGTCAATAAATCTGAAATGACGACTGGAAAAAATAGTCACAATGTTTCATTTAGAAGATGAACACAAAACCTCTCAAAAGTTATGAAGTGGAAGGGCCAGCCAGATAGCTCAGTGGATTAAAGCGCCTACTTAGGTGGACTAGGGACTGGGCTGAGATGGCAATTGAAACTGGATGTGGTGGCGTGTACCTGTAATCCCAGCCCTTGGAAGGCTGAAAATAGGAGAATCAGAGTTTGACCTGTGTAATGAGACCCTGTACTAAGTACATAAAAAAGTTAAGAAGAGACCACAACCATTGTAAACATTATGGACTACAAAAATGTACTAATAAACAAAAAAAGTCAAAAAATTAAGAGAGACTTCTAAAGTACATAAAAGTAGAATCAACTAAACAAAATGATAAGAATTCAGCAATGATTGTTATGTATGTACTTGTCTTCAAATTGGTTATTCAGATTACAAGATATAAGCATGAAAATTCAGTGAAATAAACTAAAAAGAAGTGAGAAAAATTTAATATGAACTGCTGCTTTCAATAGATCAGCAGAAATCAGAATACAATTACCCAAACTCCTATGTTTATGCATACATATTTCTTTTTCCCTCTTTTTTTATTCTTTTCTCCTTACCATCATCCTAGTTGTTTCTTACTTTTGAACAGATTCTGTGAGGAGCAATTGAGCGGGAAATCAACCTCACATTCGAAGATAGAGCAATGCCAGCCCTGGATAAATAGAGCGCCTGAGGCCAGCCATGTGAACAAGTTGCTGGGACTAGAGCAAACCAGTTCAGCAGGTGCCTGGCCTTGGGATTCCTCTCTGTCAGCTACAGCACACATAGGTCTGAGAATGTTTCACTTTGAGTGTTTTCAGGGAAACACTGAGAACTTGCACTTGCAGTCCTATGGCATGCTTTCCCCCTCTTCACTGTGGATAAATAAAGATACAAAATGTGTTTGGTTTTTCCATCAGAGGGGCACATCCCACCTGGTCCAGATTTTTTCTAAGTATGTTGTTTCTTTTTAGTCTCCCACTATCCCCTCACAAGACCCCGCTGGCTGTGCATGCAGGCTATGGCAAAATGTGGGTAGATTGACTTGGAAGGTAGTTGGTGGTAGAGGGACCAGTTATGAAAAAAATCACAATAGTCCAAATGCATGAATTAATGATTTATGTCAAAATGTGGAAAGTGGAAGTAAATACCTCAAAGTTTTAAATACAAAAGACAAAAAGATATAGATATAAATGCTGCCCAAACATTAAGATGGTTCAAAAGAGAAGTCAAGGAAAGAGCAGCTCAGGAATACATTATGGTGCCCAGAAAGAACACAGAAGAAAAGAGCCCATATGGAGAACTGAGGAAGTAAAGCCAACATTAAGAGCTATGATTAATTTATCTTTGAACATGTGACTCAAAGTGCATAATAAAATTTTGAGTGTTATGGCATGATTCAGTTTTCTCATGAAGAAAGCACCTTATTATTAAGAATTGCATGAAGGTAAGATGTAATTAAAATAGTCTTCCTCATATTAAATTTATAAATCATGATTTATAATGGTAGGATAGCAATTGTCTTCCCATTCTTATTGGCTTAGATGTGTGCCTTCCCAAGTAGATTGTCTTTTTTAATTTATAAAAGAATGGATACAGAAGAACAGATGTGATAGGGAATACTACAAGTAGAGCTAAGCCATGCTTTTCATGTAATGTATTTTATTAAATGTCAGTGATCATTATTTAGAGATTAATGGCTGTCTCCTGATTTAAGTTACAGTACATTTCATTACCGATAGTGATCAAATGATGTAAAATTGTAAAAGCTACATAACTCTAAATCATGTTCAATAAACTGGGGCATATGTTTGGATAAAGAACATAAAAGAAGCGTGGCTAAATCATGGAGCTCATAGTTATTCCTGGCAAGGAAACAAAATACTAGGTTGAATTTTAAGAATCTGTGTTTTTAATTAGGGGTCATTGATAATGTCATTTAATAATCAAATGTAATTCTAAGTCAAGAATTAGAAAACTTGTATTTTTCAAGTGACAAAGGGCATTGATTAATGAAGGCCAGCACAGAAAAATGACATTTTAAACATTTAAGTGCTTAATGATTTATATCATTTTAATAGGATATATTTTTCTTTTCCTAAAAGATTTGGAAAATATCCCAAATATTGTAAAAATTAATTCTAAGGTGACTTTTCTACTGTTAATGTGCAGCAGTTATACCTATAATTTCTAGAATAAATCCTTGCTAGAGATTAATAAATGAGAAACCAGATTCTACCTCAGAATTTAGAAACAATGCAGAGCTGAATATGCATGGTAAACTTTATATTTGTCACCAAGTTCTGGATCTTTAATCTGTGGGGGACTATCTAGGCTAATAGAAGATAGAAGGAAAGACAAAATTGTGCTTTTTATCCTATGACCAGTAAGCAATGTGATTGTGATAGCAATAAGAAAACAGAATTTTCCTCTCAATTCTTTAAAAAGCTCTAAAATGAATGAAGTTTTCAATAGGCCAACACATTCATGAGAAATAGAGAGCAAAAATAAGATGGTGAAAAAATAATTTTTGTTGGAATGATGAAAAGAGTTCAGCATTGTCTCTTGCATATACATTAAAGAGGTAGAAAAGATGTGATTCATCAGTATGTTTAGTATGCAGAGAAATGATGTTGAAAAAATACATTGAAATACAACGGATTCAGAGATGAAATGCAAATGCTATTTAAAATTGTTAAAAGAGGTAGGCATTCAAATTCAAAAAAGAAATGCATCATGATACTTGTTTTCTTAATTAATGGGCACTGTTGTGGTGAGTGGAGGGTGTATAAATTTGAAGATAACAACCATGGTGGAGTTCAATTTCTTTGTCGTATGGTGGGAAGCTTTCAATTTTCAAAGAGAAATACAGAAGGCCTAGGCAGGAGACAAAATACTATGTGAAGTGAAATGTCCAAAGAAGAAAAGGAAAACACAAATATGCAGGAAAAGGGAGAATTTGATATAGATTTGAATGAACATGTTCCTAAGATCTTCCTGTTTCTGCCGGAGACTTCCCAGGGAAGTCCTTAATTCTTCTCCTTTCTTTTTTTTTGTATATTAGGGAAGGAAGGGTCTATAGGGTGTTCAGGGTCTCACTGCTAGATTGGACTCATAGTGATCTGCCTGTTTACAGCCTCCCAAGAGCTGGGATTACAGGTATGCACCACCATGTCCAAACTCAATTGCAGTCCCAGTGCTCCCTGGGAGCGGCACTGGCACAGCAGGCACAGGGATCAAA
>NW_004524700.1:5829499-5830423 GCF_000260255.1 Octodon degus | reverse complement strand
AAAAAAAAAGAGGAGAAGTATCTTAGAAGGTCTAACTTTGGTTAAGGAAGATGAAGAGCTCAGGTTCACATTGTATTGATGACCAAATGGAGGTCATGAAACTTAGCAAAATCTATCTGTGCTAAAGATGAACTTCAGGATTTCTTCATATAAATGGTAATTGCAATCAGGTAAGGGGGTAAGTTTCTCACTAGAAGTTAAATAATAAAAATGGAAAAGGGCCTCACCTAAGAATCTAAAAGTGGGTATGCAAGAGTAATATTCAGACTAATTCCTCTACCAAGAAGACTGAAGAGCAATGAATGAACAAGAAAGGCAATTCCAAATAAAAGTGGAATCATGAATAGAAGAGGGAAAGTAGTGATAATCATAACAGAACTTAATGGAAATTGAGATGATGCCTGAAGAATGGAAATTGACTTTTGCTATAATTAGCCTATCATGTTGAGTTGGGCTGTTTCTATTGGGTAAAGAGTCACCACATTCAAGTATATTTCTTGAAAATAATAAGGCAGGTAGACAAGTGGAGAGCCATAGGGTGGTTTCTGAAGGGGGAAAGAAGAAACATGAAAGAAATGTGAAAACTGGACATGTACAAAGAGAAGCCACCAGGAGTGCTGTACTAAGGTTCCAAAAATAATGAAAATGAAAATAAAGTCCTCAAGAAGATAGGACAGCTGTAGCAACAAAGAAGTTGTCCTCTACTAGGAATATCTCTTTGATTGAAATCATAATAAGAAAGAAAGTGTTGAGCAAAAATATTGTCACATACTTTAATTTGATGTTACACAATTGGGGCAATTTAGTTTGCTTGCTTTTGTTTTTTTCTGTGAGAAAGAACAGTGTCATTGTGAGTAAGAAAATGAACATCAAAGTAGAAGTGATGTCTTGGAGAAATTTGTAAAGACTAAATTTGAGGTGCCT
>NW_004524700.1:5824861-5829069 GCF_000260255.1 Octodon degus | reverse complement strand
TACATCTTGGCAGCATCCTGGTGAACAAGCTTACAAATGGATCTTTCCCCAGTTAAATCTTGAAATGACAATTCCAACCATTTCCTCAGCTGCAGCCTTAGGAGTGACCCAGAGCCAGAGGACCCAAATAAGCTACATTCAGATTTCAGACTCACTATTATACCATGAACATTGTTGTTTTCAGTCATTAATCTTTGAGGTAACATGTCATGTAGTTGTAAAATTAACATAAATATCAGGTCCTTTCTTAGGAATATTCCCATGATTATTATTTTTTCATGAACTTTATTGAAAATCAATAATTATATATCATATTAAAAATTGTACACAAATATTGAAATGTGAAAGATATAAGATATAGAAGAGTGATTTTAGAGAAATATTTCTGAAATGAATATATTGCATGAGATTAATAGATTGCACACTGTAAAGAAATTATTTACAAACTTAAATGAATATAACAATAAAATCTGTCCTAAATAAAAATGAAGAAAAAAGAAATCACAGATCAGTTATATAATAGTTCACTCTGTGTCAAAATCAAGAAACTTATATTTATATAATTAAAATTCTCAAAGTAGAAAGGGGCAGGCTATAAATATTGAAATATTTAAAATTTCTGAATTTAGTTGAACTTTTAACACTATATTTCCAAGAAAAATGAACTTTTTGTACAAGAAATTTGAATAAAATCATACCAAGATACACAAAAATGAAATTGTCCAAAACTTGTAAAGAAAAAATCATTAAAGCATATACATAAAAAAAATTAGCTATGGAAGAATAAAATTAAATAACATCTTATTCTACATTAGAAAGAAAAAAAAGACCAAGTGTGTAAGAAACTAGACTATTAAAGGACTGAAAGAAAGAGAAAATAAATCTGTCCTCTCTGAATTTTATACATAGCAGACATACCTTTGAGAACTAAAAGTAAAGTATTTTCCAGTTATACAAACTTGAAATATTCTAATACCTCCAGATGTAGCATATAGGAAATAACAAAGACCATAATTCAAAAGGCAAGAGAAGTTGCAGCATGCTCCTGGATAAACAATAAAGAGCTCTCAAAATTAAAGTTGTGCAGGACTATATAAAATATATTAGCTGAACCTTTATTTAAAAGGTCATTGAAGATTTCTATGAAACAATACCAATCTTAAGTTGAGTTACACGTTTTTGGTTTTTTTCCCCCTATATATGTGTGTGTATGTGTATATGAAAGACAGGGAAGAAGTAATATAAAGTCAACAGAAAATAGAAATATACTTTTAAAAGTTTCTAATACTAGGAGAAAATGTCATACTATGTGTTTAATTTATTTATTTATTTTATTTTATTTGGTGTAACCGGGGATTGAACTCAGGCCCTTGCGCTTACCAGGGAAGCACTTATTCCACTGAGCCATGTGCCCAGCCCCAATGGCAGAAGGATTTTTTTTTGGGGGGGGATGGTGCTCAGGTGGCCTTCAGGGCAGGTCTGGATTGACTTGAGGATGAGGGGATCGAACCACAGCATTCTGAGCCTGACTGCTTTATTTCAGCAGCCACTTAAATACCTGAGCTAATGGGCAGGCCTTCGATACCATGTCTTTTAAATAAATTGTAAGTCAAATATATAGTATAGGTGCCAGGGAGAAGGTTCAATGGAATATGTGCTTCCCTGGCAGTGCAAAGGCCTGATATATATATATACCTAAAGCAAAAATTAAGATTAAGCAATATTCAGAAAATTAAATACTAATAACTTAAAAATTAAATGTTTCAAAACAATTGAACTAAGAAAAACTTTTCATGATAGTAAAGAAGTACTAAGAATAAAACATAAGATAAATAGTGGAATGGCAAATAAATGACCAGCACTTCTAACAGTTTAAAGATAGGATATCACGAAGTTCTAGTGTGATGTGGGCATGGATAATGTCCATGACACTTATTGGTGGGCAGGTGTCACTTGTGGGACTGAACTACTGCTATTTCCTTGATATCCACCCTGTAGACTCAGATGAAATCATGACCCATAGGATGCAGGAGAAGGCCATTAGTAGAGTGTGCTGATGGAAATATTTTGCTGCTGTACACAAAAGAATAACTGAAAGACTACTTTTGTATACCTTTTATTCTCCTGTGTTTAATTGCTTGCCCTATTTGGTGGGTTCTTTTCATTCTCATTCATGGAGCTGTGATCATTTGGCTCCCTCTGTAGAACATCACTGAGTAGTCTGTGTAGGCTTGGCTTTGTCATCATGAATTTCTTTAGTTGCTCTTTGTCATGGAAGTATTTCACTTCTCCATTACACTTGAAAGAGAGTTTTGCAGGGTATATCACTCTGGGTTGGAATTTGTTTTCTTGTAAGACTTATATTACTTTGCTCCATGCTCTTCTTGTCTTGATGGTTTGTGAAGAGAAATCTGCCATTATTCTGTTGGATTTTCCTTTAAATGTGATCTGTTTCTTTTCTTTAGCAGCTTTTAGCATACTGTTCCTGTGCTGAATTTCTGGGATCTTGATTATTATATGTCTGGGTATGATTTTAATTGGATTGATGTTATTTGGAGTTCTATATGCTTTGGTTACTGAATGTCAGGTTGTTTCCCCATATTTGGGAAGTTTTCTACTATTACTTCTGCTCATATTCTTTTTGTATTATTTGTATTGACTCTTTCTCATTGATGCCTATTAGTCTCATGATGTTCATCTCTGTATCATCTTGCAAGTATTGAATTATTTTTTTCTGCATCCTAGTTTTTTTAAGAGATATTTTCTTACTTTTTCATTAGCTGCAATGGTATCTTTAGGGTCTGAAAGTCTATTTTTACTTTCATCCAAACAGTTTTTCCAGCTTGTGATTGAGGTTTTAATTTCCTGTATATCACTTTGAATCTGCTTCATGCAATCTATTTCTTTCCTATATTTCTTACTTAAGGACTCCATCACTTTTATATTCTGCTATATCTTTTAATCAGTGTCTTCTTTAGAACACTTAGTACTTCTTTGATTAAAGTTATCATTTCTTTTTTTTTACTTCAGTAATTATTTCTGATGTGATTTCCTCTATACCTTTCGGCAGTTGTTTCTTTACTTCCAATGCTATTATTTCAGGTGTGTGATTTCCAATTTCTTCTATGCTAGTGTCTTCTGCATTTGTTCTGGGTGGGTTCGGGGCCTGAGACTGCATTCTGTTCCTCTCTTTGTCAATTTGTATAGCACTGTCTTCTGACCTTTGGTGTAGAGCTTAGATAGTGTTATTACTTTAGCACCAGGTCCAGATCTACGAAGTTCAGACTCCTCCAGGTGGGTGTGGCTTGGGTCTGGCTGCTGTGCCCCACTTCTTCCTGCTGTGATAGCCCTTGGAGATGAACCCTCTATGCCACTCTGGCAAGATGTTCTGCTCCTGAATCAGCTGGGTGGGTCTTGCCTCTAGCCTCTTTGCAGAGAGTTCTGCTGAAGGAGATTAGGATGAAGTTTCTGATCAAAAAACCTCAACTAATGGTAGATGCTTCAATTCTTCAATCTGACACTTATTTGGATCTCTTATGGTGTAAAGCTAATATATCCTCCCCAAAGTCTCATTGTGTCAAGAGCTTTGCATTTGAAATGTGATTGGATCATGGTGGCTTTCTACATATTAGTGGGTTAACTCACTGATGGGTTCATAGCTGAATGGGCTATTAGGAGCTCGGGCCTGGCTGGAGTTCAATTACTGGGGACATAATGTGAAACAGTGTATTCCTATCAATGACTACTTCCAACTTTCTTGTTGCCAAGGAGTGAGGAGCTATTCTGCATCATGTCCTCCCATCATAGTACTTCTGCCTTAGAGCCAGCCATGTATGGAGTAACTCCTCAAAATCATGACCTAAATTAAGCCTCTCCTATTTTAAACTATAGTATCATATATTTCACCTCAGCGATGGGAAAGCTGACTAATGTAGAAATTCTGGGTTGTGAAAATGAAGTCACCAAGTCCAGCTCATATTTAAAGTGAGAGAATAAGACAGACTGTGAACCTAAGAAAACAAGGACTGCTGGGATCCAGCCTAGACATCTATTGCAACATCCTTACAAGTCAAGCTGCCAAAGTCCACTAAAACTTTAAGATATTTTAGGAGTTCCTTTGCTAGCTTGACAGAGACAACAAAAAAGTGGGATGATTACTGTAACTGTGCTTGGCCATGTGGCTCAGAAGATGCTACAGCTTGTCTTTG
>NW_004524700.1:5814620-5824761 GCF_000260255.1 Octodon degus | reverse complement strand
CCCCAGGCCCTACACCTGTTTGTAGGTGCTTTAACCCACTGAGCTATTTGGTTTTTTTTTTTTTTTTTTTTTTTACTCCAAGTCTATACTGTAATTTCATTTTACTTAGCTTAGCCTTACGCTATTCCTGTAGGCAGCTGTTCCAATAAAGCTTAATAAAATGTTTTTCTTCTGGACAAAAGGCTCAACTAGTTCAGGAACAAAATAATTCAATGATTAGAGCTGTAAGCTATAGTTATCTGTGTCAGGGTCTGAAATTATGACTCTATAATAGTGAGATATTAGCTGCAAAATCTTTTATAAGCCAATGGTCGGAAGTTCTTGTTCCTACCAACCTGTCTGCTATGGTGTTCTTTAGAGGTATGAGCAGTATGAAAGGAGTGCATTTGCCTAAATAGAAACTGTTCTAACATATAGATATATCTGTCTTGGAGACCAAGCAAAAGAAGGGCACATAAGGAAAGAAGATTAGCTAAGGACGTAGCAGGTTAAGGTGATAGAATGGAAATGGTACCATAATAGTGGCGAGAGATATTCTGAATGACAAACATGTCTGGTCTGGGCTGAAAGATTTCCAAATGAGGAAAGTTGTGTTTGCACAAAGACACTTAAAAAGCATGGGGGCCTAGAAATGTGAAGGGCTGCACTGTCAATTTCTTCAAGGAACCAAGAGCAGGATATATCTTGTTCAAGTTACAAAAAGCAGTGGTAAAAGCAAAGACATTTGTGCCCAGAAGCAGCTGCCCATCCATATGATGGTTTTCACTGTTTTGGGATGATTTTGGTACTTAGAATCAAACTTAGGAACTCTCACTTGCCACGCAGGTACTGCATTGCTGAGCTGTATCCTTGGCCTGGATTTCCCTGACTCAGTTTTGGAATTGGCTGTATTATAGATAAAGGTTATTTGGTGATTCTAACGATAAAGCAATTAGGGGCCTTAATGAATTCAGTCAGAATAAAGCATTGAATAACCTTGAGAGAAGAGAGGAAGATATGTGTATTTCATGACCTCCAGAGAGCACTCACTATTTTAATGTGTAAGCAGTTTTACTCATTTCTATCTGAGCTCAGATCATGTTCAGCTTTTTGAATTTTTCCTGAAGAGTAATAGGGATATATAGCAAATTAAGTGCAGTTTCATTAATAATTCTAGCAGCTACTGTGGTCTCTAGGGTAGTTATGCTAAATGTATTTACATATAAAAGTGATTATTCTTTAGTCTCTATGGAGATATGGGAATGTGCAGTGCTAATTCCAGCTATTAAGGCCTGTGTTGGAATGGGGTAGTATGAGACTGAATGAAGAAGGAAAGTTGGAATTATATTTCAGTGTTGACATGTAAGGGCTACTATTAATCCAAATCTGATAGCATCTTTAGCACATGTGGACTTAATTTGCCTTCTTGTAATATGGACAATGGAAAACATCACTCTAACTTTTGCTTTTTTAACCCAGAATTCCTTTTATTTAAGAAAAGGCAAAGTGAAAAATGACATAATTGACTAGGGAAGTAAGTAACCGGCACTTGAATACAACTGGCCTCTTTCTGTTGAGAATGGAGTTCATTACTTGCTGCTGTCCAAGAATGACATGAAGCCAATAAAGCACGCTGGGCTGGTTTTCAATCATGCTGTACCAGTTTGTGTGCTTTCTGTGTGTGATCCAGTTCCAAGAGACTGTCAGGATATATGTGCTATTACAAAATTTATTACATGTGAAAAATGTTTTTATTTTTCCAATTCACACTTTCTCTTTTCCCATTTCTTGACTTTTATTTTTAAGTTTGAAACTAATGCAGACAACCAACTTGGTAGCATTGCTGTTGCTCCATAAAAAAATGATGCTTTGTATGAAAAGTACTACTAGATTTGAACATATTTTATTTTGATATCATTAAAACTATGAAATGTTGAAAATATTATTAACTTCACTATTGCCATGTAGACCAGCATAATGGTAACATTCATCACAGGAATTTGTACCTGTACATGATATATTTTGATTCCTTTTTTCCCATTAACTTCCTCTCTCTGAACCTTTCTTTATCTACAAAAGCTTTATTTTCATTTTATTCTTTGTTTCTCCTTTTGTTCTTTTCCCTTTCTTCTTTTCCTCTTCCTACTCCCCCTAGTTCCCTTTTCCTTTTGAGAAATTCTTTATTTTACAGTGTCTATCATACAATTTGGTTCTCAATTATACTTTCAGTCTTTCACACTAGAGAGGCAACGCAGCATTTACATAGTAGGTATGTCCATTTTTTTCACCTAATAGTATGGTCTCAAGGTCCTTCACTTAGCAAAGGTCTCAAGTTTATTCTTCTTTATGGCTCGGTGGTAGTCCACTGTACAAAATAGTACACCATTGTATCCATTCACCATTTGATGGACATTTGATTGTTTCCTAGGTTTAGCTATTTTTAACTATGCTGCTATAAGCATAAAGAATTATGGTACAATTCTTTTAATGCTTTAGGGAAGATACCAAAAAAGCATTAGCTGGGTCAAATGGAACCTCTAGTCTTTGTTTTTTTGAGGAACATCCACAATGATTTATATCAGTCTGCACTCGCCACCACAGCAAAGAATAGTAGCTTTTTTCCATATCCTCACTAGCATTTGTTACTGATTGATTTCTTGATGATATCTATTCTTTCTGGTGTGAGATGGAATCTGAATGTTGTCTTAATTTGTGCTGTTCAAAGGTTCAAATATTGAACATTTTAAGTAAATTTATTTTCAGTTTCTAGTAGTTCATTTGAGAGGTATGTATTCATTTCAGATGTTCATTATTGGGTTGGGTCTTTAAATGCATAGGGCCTGATATTTTTCAGTTCTTTGTATGTTCTAGATATCAGTCCTTTGTTTGAGCAAGAAGTGATTAAAATTGTTTCCCACTTAGTGAGCTGTTTTTTTATTCCATAGATGATTTCTTTTGCTGTAAAAAAGCTTTTTAAAAAGATGAGTCCCAATTGTTGATTCTTTATAGTATTTCCCATGTAGTCAGAGATTTGTTCATGAAGTTTTTGTTTGTTTTTTCCTAATCCTATATCTCCAAGAATTCTGCCTAGCCTTTCATTCAAAAGGTTTAGTGTTCCTGACTTAATAGTTAGATCTTTGATTCACTTTGATTTTTGTTTAGTAATAGTGTGATAGCTGTGTGTCTGATTTTAGATTGTGATGCTTGCTGCCTTGTCTTTGTTACCAAAAATTGTTTGTACTATTCTAGGTCTTCTCTAGTTACAAATGGATTTTAGATTGATTTTCTGTAGTTCTGTGAGGTATGATAAAGATATTTTGATTGGTATTGCATTAAATCTATAAACAATTTTGTGAGTATGGCCATTTCACTATGCTGATTCTTCCTAACCATGAACAAGAGAGATCTTCATTTTCTGATGTCCTGTTCAATCCTCTTTTTCAGAGTACTATAATTGTCAGTGTTCAAATTTGTTACTGTCTTTGTCATATTGATTCCTAAGTATTGCTCTTTTTTATGGTATTATGAATGGAGTTGTTTCTGAATTTCTCTCTCAGTGGATTTGTTATTTGTGCACTGGAATGCTAGTGATTTTTTAGTGTTTAATTTGCATCCATCTATGGTATGAATTTCGTTATTAAACCTAAATGTTTTTTGATGGAGTTTTGGGGATATTTTAAGTAGAATATCATGCCATATGCAAAAAATGATAATTTAACTTATTTCTTTCTATCTTTATTTTATTTATTTGTTTCTCTTTTCTAATTGCTCTGACCAGTGTTTCCAAAACTGTATTGAATAAGGGTGGTAATAGTGGGGATACTTGGCTTGCTCCTGGTTTTAGAGTGAAAGCTTTCAGTTTTTGTCCATTTAGTATGGTGTTGCTGTTGGTTTGTCTTAGATGGCTTTTATCAGATTGAGATAAAGATCATCTATTCCAATTTAATGTAGAGATTTTATCATAAATGAATGTTAGACCTTGTTAAATGCTTTTTCTGCATCAATTGAGGTGATCATATGAGTTTTGTTCTTGTCTCTGTTAACATAGTGTATTACATATGTTCATTTGTGTATGTTGAACAATCCCTGAGTTTGAGCCTACTTGGTCATGGTGTATGATCTTCTTGTTAATTAGATGCATTCTGTTTTCCACTTTCTTATTGAGGATTTATGCCTTTATGCTTATTAGGGAATTTGGCCTGTAAGATTTGCCTAACATATCTAATTTTGTGATTCATTCTTAGAAGTCCTTTTAGCCTTTGAAAAAGTAGATAATTCCTATGCTAGTCTCAGTCCCTAAAGGTCTTAGGTTTATTTAATTTTACATTTCTTAAGGCTATGGTATTTTTCTGCTTGTTTTGTGTTTATCTGAGAAAAATTATGTATCTTGTATTTTTTGCTTTGAGACAATCAGGTTTGTTGCACTCCTGTTTCCTGCAATGGGTGAGAAATAACATTTGTCACATAAAGTGAAAGTGTTGCTTATATTTGAAAACTATCATTTAGTATAACAGGTTCTGGTAGTGTTTCCAACTTCATTATTTTCCCTAGGGCTTTGAAAATTGTGTTTTCCCAGTTTTTTAAAAGGAAGTATGAAAGACCAATTCTATATCATAATGACATTGATTTAATAAGTCATTTATCTCATGTAGGTTTGAGGGATATCAGTTACAGTTAAATCCTATTGATAAAAGTTATAAATAGAAGCAAAGTAATGCTGTTTATTTATAATTTTACTTTTAACTTATTTTAAAGAGAGTATAATAATAATTGATAAGACATTACAAATGGTTCGCATTTAGAAGAATGGGATGAGAGGTAGTCAACCATGGCTTTTCTTATTGCACATTGCTGTCCTCAGTATAGTTGCTTAGATCTCAGATATCAGCATACAGAGTTAGGCAAAGTGGAAATTCTAAGCATCCACTGCTATTTTCAAAAAACTGATGGCAATTATTACAATTATGTCAACCATCCTGTATATATAGATGCATGATTTTTGCCCCTTCCTTTTTTCCTCTTTTCTTCTTTCCCTCATCTACATTGTTTACTCCTTATGTTTAGTTTCTTTCTGAAGGTATAATACTACTTCTATTATACTTTCAGATTTTATTTATTCTATCAGGTTCTTATTCTAGGGAGACAATAAAATATTTACACATGTGGGTCTGGTTTATTTTACTTATGAACATAGTCTCTATTTGCATCCACTTACTTTTTAGCCTCAAGTTTGTTTTCCTTTGCAGGTGAGTGATACTCCATTGTATAAAAGTACCATGCCTTTCTCATCAGTTTCTCAGGTGATGGGCATTTTAGTTGTTTCTAAGATTTGGCTATAACACATTGTGCTGTTATAAGTATGGGTGTTTGTATATCACTATATGATGCTTTCAGTTCTTTTGAAAAAAATACCCAGAAGGGGAATAGCTGCATTGAATGATCTCATTTTTTGTTTGTTTCTTTGTTTTTGCAGAACTGGGGATTGAACTCAGGCCCTTGTGTTTGCCAGGGAAGCGCTTATTCTACTGAGCCATCTCCCTGGCTCCAAATGATCTATCTCATCTTATTGAGAAGTTTCTGCATGTCAAAACAAATCACCAATAGAGTAAAAAGGCAACCCATAAATTGGGAAAAAAATCTTAACTAATAATCACTCAGACAAAAGATTTCTATCTAGAATATATAAAGAACTGAAAATAATTAGGTCCCCAAAATTTAAAGATGTAATCCAAAAATGGGTGTCTGAGATGACTACACACTTCTCAGAGGAAGAAATACAAGTGATAAATAAATACATGAAGAAATTCTCCACATCACTGGCAATTAGAGAATGCAAATTCAAGCAAAATTGAGACACCATCTCACCCCAGAAAGAATGGATTTCATAAAGAAATCAACTAACAAATGCTGGAGAGGCTGTGGGGAAAAATGAACACTTCTCCACTGTTGGTGGGAGTGCAGACTGGTACAATCATTATGGAAATCAATGTGGAAACTCCTCAAAAATGTTATTTATTTTTGTAACACTGGTTTTACCACAAGAAGATTGACATAATGTAGGGTTAGCTTTTATAAATGCTTATATTTCAAGTACGTGATTTTCTCTAAGTGTTTATACATGCTTTCATATTCATCACTCGTGTACAAATGAAAATAAAAGTCATTTCACAGTTATGTAGAGTTATTAGGGATAAAAACACATTAACTAAGAAAATGAGTTGAAACATCCATGGGATAATCGGTGACTAGAAAAAGTGTGGGCACTGAATAAACAGTGAAGCATAACCTTAGAGGAGCAATCCGGACACTGTTGAGTTCTTGGCTACTTTTATGGATATCTTCCTCTGATTCCTCAGTAAAGTATTTTTCTGATATTTAGATGTTTTATTTATTTATGTTTTTCATTACAGGCTTGTCACTTGTATGCTTAGAGTTTTGGTATCTACTTATTAGATTTACACTGAAAGCTAGGATTGTCTATTGTTTCCAGCCTTAAGTTGAAAATGTTTAGTTTCTCATTAATTATGATATTAGCTATGAATATTTTGTAGCTATTGTTTATCAAATTGAATAAGTTCACCTTCATTAATTTTTTAAGAGTTGTCAGTGTTAGATATTTGTCAAACCTCTTCATTATATCATTTGACTAGAGTATATGATTTTCTTTGTTCATCTGTTGATGAATAGATGACATTAATTGATTTTCAAATGTTGAATTAGTTTTACTTACCTGGGATAAATCTCACTTGTTCAGGTTCTTTTTCTATGTTGTTGCATTTTAATTTGCTAATATTTTAGTGAGATTAATTTTATATCTATGTTCAAGAGAGATATTGGTTTGTAGTTTTATTTCTTACAATGTCTGTATTGCTACTGGAATGAGTTAGAAAACATTTACCCCTATTTTCTACAGGATATTATATGGAATAATCATTTCTTCCTTAAATTAATAGAAGAATTCATCTATGCACTGGACTTGGTGCTTTCATTTTAATGAAGTTATTAATTGTTGGTTTAGTTTCCTTAATATGGAATAGTTAGGTTATGTATTTTTCCTTGTATGTCTTTTGAGAGATGTGCTTTTCAAATAATTGGTCTATTTTATCCAAGTTATCAAAATTTGTAGGATAAACTTATTCAAGATGGTGTCTGTGTATTCTGTTGATGGTTATGGAATCAGTTTTGCTGACACATCTTGCAAATGTGGTATTGGCAATTCATGTATCCTCTCTTTCTTTGGTTAGCCTTGACAAGGGCTGACCACTTGTAGTGCTTTTCTTTTGGCCTTTTTTTTTTTTTTTGTCAGAACTGGGGATTGAACTCAGGCCCTTGCACTTGCCAGGGAAGCACTTATTCTACTGAGCCATCTTCCTGGTCCCTTTTGGCCTTTGTGGATACAGCACCTCATTGTGAGGTTCAGAGTGGCCTCAAACTCATTATATATCTCAGGCTTTTCTTAAACTCTCAATGGTCCTCCTGTCTTAACCTCCTGTGTGTTAGGACTATAGTCATGCACCTTCAAACCTGACTACTGATAGTGCTTTATTAACAGCCACTTTTAGTTTCACTAATTTTTCTATTTGCTTCTGTATTTATAATTTCATTGATTGCTTTTTAACATTTTGCTTGATGTAGTTTTAAATTTTCTACTTTCTATAGGTTTTTGAAATTCTAGTTTAAATTATTGACTTTTAGAATTTTATTTTTAACATGTACATTTAATATTATAAATTTCCCCTAAGCACTTCTTTTACTGCAGTCTATAATGTTGTATTATCATTTTATGTATTTCAATATATTCTAAATTTCTCTTTTTTATTAAATTTAATTTTATTATTTCATTGTGAAAAGTAAAATACAAAAGCAAGAACAAAAATCAGATACAGTGACAGAAATGGTAATATATTACAATACATATGTTATAGATTTTCAGAACAAGAATAGCTGGTTAACAATAGTTGATATATTATGTATTTTTATCACCAAATCTGTTGCTCAGATTGGCAGATAAAGTTATGTAAGATGGGACATACGATTGCATATTACTGCTTGTTTTCCAGAAACCTTAAATTTTTGTTCTTTTCTCTCTTGTTTTTCTTTTAGTCTTTTTTAAAAATTTATTTTGAAGAGAGTATATTAATCATTGATATGATATTAGAAAGGGTACACATTTATGAGACCAAGATGACAAGTATTCAAGCATGATTTTTGTACCAAACATTGCTCTCCTCTATGTAGTTGCTTAGATTGCATATATCAGCATACAATTAGTCAAGGTAAAAATTCTACACATTAACTGCTATTTTCAAAAGAATGGATGGAAATTTTTGGCACAATCACCTAAGCCATCTTGAGACTATTTTAAGACCCTTATATTTTATGAGTATTTTGGATAATTTCTAAGAGACATAGGATTTTATAGAATTTTGCATTCCTAAATCCTAGCTTAATCATTTTATTGTCTAAGAGCATTATTTGTGTTTTTCTTATTGTTTTCTTTGTTGATATATATTATGATCCAGAATGTTCCATGCTTAGTGAACTTTTTATGTCAGCTTTGAAAAATGTGTACTATTGCTGTATTGGAGAGATGATTCTGTAACTGTAAAGTAGAGCAACTTCATTGTTGGTGTTATTTGGATCAATTATATCCCTATTGCTTTCTTACTTCTTCATCTATTTTTTCCTGAAACATTTTGATGGCTCCAAATATACTATAATAGTGAATTTGTTTTTTGTTTTTGCAGAACTGGGGATTGAACTCAGGCCTTTGCGCTTGCCAGGGAAGTGATTATTCCACTGAGCCATCTCCCTGGCCCCCATAATAGTGAATTTGTTAATTTCTGCTTTATTTCCATCAGTGTTAACTTCACATTATGTTTTTACACACTTGTACAGGCAAAACTACAAAGCACTGTCTTTTCTTTTTTTCAGAACTGGGGATTGAACTCAGGCCCTTGCGCTTGCCAGGTAAGCACTTATTCAACTCCCTGACCCCCAAAGCACTATCTTTTGAGAGATAATTAATCTCTTTCTAATTATTCAACACTCATCTTTTTCCTTGATAATTTTCATTGGCCTAAATCAGGGATAGTGAACCATCTAGAGCTTACAGTGTTACAAACAGCTCGCTGAAGAACATTTGCCACTACTGGTTTAAAGTCTTGTCTATCATTGATGTTGGTATTACTGATTTTCCTTGACTAATGTTAATATGTTGTATCTTTCTCCATCTTGTAATGTTGAACTTTTCTTGTTATTTATGGTGCATTACTTTTAGACAACATAGACTTGTATATTATCATATTACTGTACTGTGACATTCTCTTTTTTAAAGGGATATATTTAAAATTGATATTTGAAGTAATTAATGACACAACTGAATTTATATCCATCATGATTTCATCTATTTTCTATTTGTGTATTTTTGTTCTTTACCTGTCACCTTTCCTGGCATTCTATATTGTACAATTTTGTATCTTTCATTAGAATCCATGGGAACTTCACTTTTAAGTTTTATGCTATTCATTTTTCACTAACCTAAGTCTACCTTCAAGGTAACCACACCACTTCAGCTGTAGTGTAAATACCTTGTAACAGAGCATTCATACTTGTGTTTTTTATCTCCACATGGTATAAACACCCAAAGCATTTCATTATTATTTTATGAACAATATTAACTTTTTGATCTATTAAGAATAAAAAAACCAAAATATTTTATCTTTATACTTGTAGTTATTTTCAAACTCTTCCTTTATGCAGATCTGATTTCTGAACTCCTTCTCTGGGCAGAATTTCATTATTGGTGTTTTTTTTTCTTTAACATCCTAAGGGTTTTTAAAAATTAATTGTTTGTATTATTTTTTCTTGTCATTTTTACTTTCTTATAACTTTTTAAAACCAATTTAGTATGCTTATCTCTGGTAATCTAAACAACTAATTTGTAGACAATAATTGCTTTTTTTGTGTTTTCTTTTGTTTGTCTTTTTGAGATGGGACCTCATTATGCAGCTCAGGCTGGACTTGAGCTCTCTTTATAGCTCTGGTTGGTCTTGAACTAGCAGTGATCCTCCTGCCTCAGCGTACCAAGTGAAGACAACATTATGCAATGCAACAATTGTTGAATTCTTAATGTTTTATTTGTTGAAGTTCTGTATTGTTT
>NW_004524700.1:5791132-5806704 GCF_000260255.1 Octodon degus | reverse complement strand
GGTTTTGCAAGAAAGATAGTACCTGAAAAGTTGAGTCATGGAGAAAATAGCGGCCGAAAAAATTAGTATTAGAAGTAATCCCAATACATTTTATCTGGATAATAGCAAGGATAGCTTCAACGTATTTCTGGAATGGGCCAGACACAACTCTTCACAATATCATGTATATATAAGTTTAATTACTTTGAAAGACTGCTTTGAGAAAACAGCCTTAAGACATCATCCTCACTCAGGGATGCTAAGGAAAGACTTTCCCTAAGTTCAGGGATCCAGGTATCTAGAATCTACTCCAGTCATGGTCCCAGGGGCAAGACTACTAATGGAATTGGTAGCAGACTGTGGCAACATCCACATGGTACTCATTTTTCAGACATAGAGAGTACACAACTGGAGTCATGGAGGCTTCCTTCCCTATTTTAGAGGAAAGATTGGGATGATCAGAAATATGTTCTTTGGAGCTTCCTGTGTGATATTGGCAATAAAACTAAAATGCAGTGGAGATCCTGGGCAATTGGAGAGGGAAGAATGTGGAATATCCACTTAGGAAAGCTGTAGAAACTGATGGGAATGGAGAAGGCAGCTCAAGAGAAAGGAAATTTAGGGCTGAAACCAGCAAGGATACAGGTGCTGAGAGCTCACATCCCATCACATTCTCCCTGGAGTATAAGGTGTGTAGCCAGAGGAATTAATATTTGTGATCCTGTTCTTGGCATGGCTGTGATTCTTTCTACTTGTTTATTGTGCCTCTTTAAATCAGAATTTTAGTCTGTGCCATTGTATGCTGGAAGTGTTGAATTATCTTTTTTTTTTTCAGTGGCTTACAGCTAAGAGTTTGTATTGAGTCTCAGAGGAGACTTTGGACTTGGAGTTTCCAGTATTTCTGGAAGTACTATTACTGCGGGATTAAAGAAGAACTAAAAGCATTTTCCATAAAAAGACATGTGTAGAAGGTTAGGGTTGAAATCTAAAATGTCCCCCAAGAGTCTCATTAAATTTAGAGGTGGGGCATTGAAGGTGATTGGTTCAGGGAGGCACTGTCCTTACCTGTGGATTCATCCATTCATGAGTTCGTACTGAAATGGTCTGTGCAGGTGGGGACTGACAAGATTGATTGGAGGTTGGTCATTTGGGATGAGACTTGAAAGGATGTGCTCTTATCTCCAGCTCTTCCTTTTCTTCATTGCTTCCTGGCTGTGTAGGTGGAGGTGGGGTAAACAGCTGTCCTCTGCCATGCCTCTCCTCCATGATATTTCTCTTTGGGATCCAAGCAACCATGGAATGAATGTACTAAACAATGAGGCAAATTAAACCTATTTTCTTGTAACTTGTGAATGACAGCATGTATTGTGACTTGGGGGCAAGGGAGGTGACATATACAAGGACTAGGGAACTTTAACTAGCAATCTTGTTATTTGCTATTCAGTTGAAAGTGATCTTGAGCAGGTGGTCTACATCATTCTTTTTAACAGTACTATGAAGAGTCTTAGACTCAGTATAAATCTCAGTTATGGCTCTTGTTCACAGGTAAGTACTTGAAAAGGGTTTACATAAAGCAAATTTCATTTTAATGGAAACAAATGATTTGAGTGCTGAACATGGAAGCAACTTTTACATATAAAATCTAGAATTCACAAGGTTCATCTTGGACAATGTGTTTTCTAATCAGCTCACAAAATATTTATTGCTTCACAAAATATGAGTTTCCTCTCTCCACAAATCTACTGTAGATATTTCTTCTAAGAGAAGACTCAATAAACAACAAGTGAATGCAATTGCACCAGGTCTTATTATTATTTCTTTTTTGTAGGGTTAAGAGTCAGCAGTATGGAGCAGACATTTTAGCTTCTGCCACTGACCTTTTGAGCCTTCCCAGAGCAGATCCTTGAAACAGATTTGCACGAAACACTGTTGTGGGCACTAGGCCTCCAGCTAGACTTGTGGAGGACACAACTGTGGGATACCAGCCCTCCGCTGGATTCTTAGGGTCTCTAGTGTGTAGTCAGATTTCAAACACTCCTTTGTATTTGACTCTCTGAGTGAATATAATAAACAAATCTCATGAAAAAAAAAAGAATCAGTAGTATTGACTGAAAAAAATTATCAAGGATCATGAAGAAGAAGTCTGGTTGTAAGGAACATTTGGAAACTTAAATCATTTCCATTAAAATTGTATAACATAGAATAACATAATATATTTTAAAGAATGGAGCAGTTTAAAGGCTGGCTTTTTCAGATAAGAATAGAGCTAATTATTCAGACTCTTGTTACATGCTACCCTGGGCTGCAACCTATGATGAAAATGTTGGCTCAGCAAGATGAAGCTCATTTATTCCATTTATTGAGCATCTACCATAATCCAGACCTTGTTTTAGAAAGAAGGAAATTAAGAGTGCACATGATATATTTCGTAATTAAACTAGCAAAGTTTAATCTGTACAGGTACAATAGCTTCAGCTATCAGCTACCAGTGAGCCTACCAGGGCAGTGAAATCCTACCAGTACAACATATTAAACACAATGACCTAACATGTAATATGTATGTGTATACTCACTCTAATTTGTTGTTAAAACCTAATTACAGAGTAGCTTGAATATTGTTTCTTTTTTGCTCTGGACATAAATTATTACTTTATGAATCTATCTTCAATTGATCCTTCAAGCATTTGCCACTTTTTGGCAGGACCACTTATGTTCATCACAAAATGCACTTAGGGGCCAGGGAAATGGCTCAGTAGAATAAGTACTTCCCTGGCAAGCACAAAGGCCTGAGTTCAATCCCTGGTTCTACCAAAAACCAAAAAACAAACAGACAAAAATCTCAAAGCAAAATGCACTTAGCTTTTCCATGCCATTTAAAGCTGATGATACAGTTAAGTACTATGCAGTTTTCAGAAATTTTATTTTTCTGCTCTGTTTTTATTTTTAATTGCCATGATTTGTCTTAGTCAAACTGAAACTATGGGGAGAATTTACATGACCCCTGTCATTGGGGAGAATCATACATACAATTTTAAGAATTAGATTATTCTAGCTTCTTCTATAAACATTAGTGCATAAAACATTGGTCTGTCTGAAATAAGTAATCTTTATCTGTTTCTAGTGTCTATCTTACATGAAAGGAAGTCTAGGTTTTAATTGAATGAAGTTCTTGTAAGGTGAAATTTGAGTTTGTTAATCTGTTAGTTGTATATATATCTGCATGTTATCATCAAAACAATTGATTTGGAGAAGATTTTCTTCAGGTCAAATTTAAATTGTAACATACAAATATAAGGAATAAATCTTTGATTTCTCTGGCTCCAGATGGCATGTTAAGCACATGTATTAGTCTCCCTTTATCCAAGATCCAATTAATATAGTAACAACAGAAAAAAAAAACTTTAAAAGAAATAAAACCATTCCAACAGAGATAACATGATGTAGGAAATTTAATAGTGGTTGGCAGATTTCAACAATTTTCTGAAAGAGAAATCAAATGGGAATACTTCAGTAAGTAGAACAGAAAAGAAATTGTAGCCAGGAACACTGCTACAATTTCACAGGAGAAAAACACTCACAGGAGAACAGAGACAGATGATCTCTCCTTGCAGCATTCAGATAAGCTCAGATTTGGGCACAGAAACAGGTCAGACAAGCGTTAAAAATTGTGATGAATTAAAAGTCAATCACGGGGTATAAGGCCTATCTATGGCTCTCGGCTTTCCTTTGCCCCCTTCTTCACTAGATTATCAGCATCCTAATGAGGAGCACTTGATAGGAGGGAAGCCTTCCTTACAAATACCTGACCTTGGCAGTGGTCTCCAAAGTGACACCCATGCCGACCTATGGTACGCCACAGCTTGGCGAAGCACTCCTCCTGCTGTTATATTAAAGAAGTCATAAAGTGAGGCTATAACCATGCACTCTGCGACTCACAATCTATCTACTCCTTCAGTTTTAAGCTTAAAGCCTAAGAAGAGATTGCAGGATATTTAAAGAAAATCAGCAATATGAAAAAAGAACCAAAATAAAGATGTAAATCTGACCTAGAGGAAAAAGTAAAACTTCAAAGGATAAATACTAGAAGAAGAACCTATTAATATTCCAATGAAACTCATGATGGCCTGGTCACCATACAACACAAATGGGATGTAAGAAGAAAGAGTACCAAAGAAGTCACAAAGATATTGTGGAAGTTGAAATGATGAATATTCATTGGAATGAATAGCAAAAGTAATGATAATGAGTGCATATAGAACACTTTTATAAAGAAAACATAAGATGATTTTTAGGAATAAAACCAACAGTATTTAGAATTAGACTAAAATGGAATGAACATCTTCAATTATTTTCAAGGGAAAATAACGTTGGCTATTTAATTCTATACACAGCTGCATTATTAAGCAGTAGTAGATAATTAACATTTTTATATCTATAAGGATTTAGATAGAATGCCTGTATGTCATTCTTTAAAAAAAAAATCAGTTAAGGTATATTCCAGAAAAACATCTGTAAAAACCAAAAGAATTCATCTTAGCTTACATACAAGGATTCAATGATAATAAATTTAAATATGATATCCATAAATAGATCTATAATATAATTAGTTCTAATTAAAACAGGAGATCTCTGAGCTCTATGTCAAAAAAAGATCTTTCAGGTGTGTATAAAGAATTAAATAGGATTTCTCAATAGGAAGAGCTAAAAAGTGTTGTAAATATTAATAGTTTGTAAAGAACAAGGCATGAGTTTCCAGTCAATAAATAAAATGAAAAGCTGTATAGAAACCATAGAGGGAGGTGTAGTGGGTTGGGGCAGGAGAACTGCCTTGCACTTTCATGCTGTTCTCAGTCTTAGCTGTGCAGTGAAATCGTCTGGGGCCCTTATTGCAATCCTGGTATTTGAGCTACACTTTGGTTCAATTATACAGGTTTTGTGTTCTGAGATCCACAATGCTATATATATTTGAAAGCCCCAGTTGATCCTTTGCATAGCCAAGGAGAAGGGCTACTATTCTAAATACAACAAAGCTAAGTTTTGCCATGATTTTGAAAAACTAAATGAAAATAAGAAAACAATTATTTTAACTTGAATTATAGAAATCAAAGTTTCTGGCACTGAAAGACTAAACTCTATTATACTGTGTTGTGTAGAAAACACATTTACATAATAAAAGAAGACAAAACTAACTTTGTTTTTAAGTTTTAGAATCAATTTTTGTATATATAATGATAGAAATTACTTATTAGGCAAACTATCTGTCATCCCTTTACGGAGGTTTACATACTTTAAATTTTCTGAGAATGCTTTTGTAAAATGGTGAAACTTATGTCGCTGTATGCAGCAAACCAACATCCTCTAGGAGTAACACTGATTCCTCTCTTTATTTTGATCCTGGCTCAGCTTCCTCAGAAAAAACTTCACTGTACCACACACATACACACACACCCTAACTACACATAAATATGGGCTTTCATCATTCTTATTCTCTTTGTTTTCTTCTAGCACTTATAAGTAACTGACGTTGTTCATGCATCTATTTTTTTCAGTCCCATTTTTTTTTTTCTGAAGAACATACTCAGTGGAAGGTAGAACACCTATATACTGCTCATGCTGAGGAGCAATCACTTTGAATGCACAGCACACCAACCTTCAAAAGACATCGGCCAAAGAATGAAGCTGATGGTCTACAAGGCCACGGGCATGTGTGAGGTTCTTTGTTCTTCATCACCAATCAGAATATCTGCTGGTCTGGGAAACAAACTTGGATGGTAGAAGTAGAATGCAATTTATAAACTGTGGATTTCTGGCATGAAAATGATTCTCATTTTCTTATGAAAGTTCTGCCATAGCTCCTGCTGGTTACTTTGCAATAATTTGGCAGAACTTTGCAATATATTAACCTTGTTTCATTAGTGATGATGAAAACGCACAAGGATATGACCAATCTTTGCAGGATGGAGACTAAGTCTGTTTCAAGGGAGCACTTTACTTGATTTAGCTGACCTAACACTTCTTAAATCTTTACATAAGAAAATGTTCATTAATGCCCCATAATTTTCCAAGTCCAGATAAGGTAGCAGGAAACATAAATCTTGTTACAGACATATCCGATCTTGCTGAACTTGCTGTGCTCATTTGAGCTTCATCCAAGTCTTTGCCTCTTGTTCAATTTAAAATGGAAATACATAACCAATGCAGATAAAATATTTAAACATAGGTTAATTCACTTTATGTGTAAATGAGAGATTCTTTAATACTAACACAAATAGTACAACTCAAAGACCAAAACACTGATTAAAAAAATGTGAAGAATTCAGTTTTATAATTCTGGTGGAAAAAGAAATTTGGAATAGGATTGCTTAATTTATACAAAAAGATTAATACTACAGAAATGTAAAACTATAATCTTTCTAGTTTATTTTTCTATTAAACAGAATAATAATCAAACCTTCTGTATTTCATATAATTCAATCCCTAACTTTACAAAATTGAAAGTCAAATGAGTCCTCATCAGCTGTGAATAGTGTATCTAAATTATGTTTTATGAAGAAATTATACAGTAAACATTGTTAGAAAATATTTTAATATCACCAACATTTTTGAAAATTTAGAAACACTTTTGTCTGTTTCTAACTTTGTCTTATTTTTTTCCTCTGAAAACACACTAAGTTTGAAATATTATGGTAGAAAAATGCACTTATTTTAAAGGAAAAATATTACTTGGGGAAAAAAATCTAAAAATAATATAAGATACTGTTTTGGAAAAGGGCTAAATGTTTTACTTCAAAAGTAATGGCAGGCTAAGTATTGTCTCCTGTAATGCCAGCACTGAGGAGGAAGAGCAGAAGGATGTCTGCTGGTCTGAGGCCAGTCTGGGCTACATAATGAGTTCAGGGCCAGCCTGAACTGTGTAGTGAGACCCCATCTCACAAAGAAGGAATGGGGATAATTTCTATGAAATTGAACTTGGCTCACTACCTCAGGGTACAAAAATGAGTTAAACAACATTTGAAAGTACTTTGAGGTTCTCAGAATTGTAATCATTCTTTGTTTCTTTGTTTGTTTTTTAATTTGGTACAGGGTCTTGCTAGGCAACTTGAACTCACACTGATCCTCCTGTCTCAGCCTACCCAGTGTTAGGATTACAGGTATCCAACACTACACCTTGGTGAACAGCATAGCATGCCTGGGCTTCCAGGGCCTGCAGTACATGCTGCACTGGGGATCAAAACCAGGTCGTTGCTCTTGCCAGGCAGGGGCTTAGACCACTGAGCTATCTCTCCAGCCTCAGAATTATAATCTTAAAGAACTTTTCCTCATTTTTTTCAAAATAAATAAGTTGTTTATGCTGCTTTATGTGGAATTGCCTAGTATGCCTTAATAGTTAATGAGCATAAAATTGCAAGGCCAATAGAAAATGTTCTACCCAAAGTGGTAGATAAAATTACGGTTATCATATTTGGGAATGTGCTTGCCTGAAGGTGACTTCAGTTACTTTCCTGTTACTGATTTCTATATCAAAGAATGTGAGTAGGACAGAGTGCATGCTAAGGCTTCTTTCTATTCGGAAGTTACCCTGTTTGATTATTTGTGGCTCTGTAACACTTTCAGCACTACATGGTTGAGTAGTCTACATATCTTGTCTGGTGCTGTCATTAATGTCACAGAAATTTTATGTACTTATTCATTTCAATTTTTATCTTTTATTAGTATATGTTTGCAGCACACAGTCATTATAGTCATGGCTTTCTCAAAGCACTGTGCACATTTTATCTGTCCGCCATGGAGCTAAGCCATGGGGCCCACATAACTGTTGGCTCCCTTTCAAAGAAGGACTCTCTTCCCTCTCTTCTAATGTAAACAAGGGATAAAACTACCTTCCTGTTTTGGTAACAAACTTAGGTTTCTCACGTAAGAGACACTGTGCAATGGCTAGCCTCCTTATTTCACTTACCATTGTGGTTGGTATATAAACACCTAAGTCATAAGTAAATAAGAGAGTAAAATAAAGAAGAAGATATGGCAGGAAAAACATGTCCTTTGGAAGGAGGGATGTGATGGGTGTAGGAGAGGACTGAAAGGATGGAAAACGATGAAGTTATGCTATGTGCGTGTTCCTACTCCCCACAATGAAATGAATGTAGCTATTTTTATTGAAAATATACAGTAATTTTTAGAAATACTAAATTTAGGGAAAAATCATAGCAAGTAAAATGTATATTGATTGTGTTTTGAAAATTATTTATTTATTTACATTTGGTACAGGGTCTCACTGTACAGCTCAGACTCATAGTGATCCTCCTGTCCTAGCCTCACCAGCTCTGGGATTACAGTATGTGCCACTATGCCTAGTTTTGGTGGCCAGTATGGTGTGCCCAGGGTTCTGGGCCAGGAATCAAATTCTGGTCCTTGCGCTTGCCAGGTAGGCACTTAGACTGCCGAGCTGTCTCCCAGCCCATACTGACCATTTTTTATTTCTTTTCTCTTGTGTTTTTCATCTCATCTGATATTCCCAGCTTCTGATTGTTCTTTGGTTCTTCAGGCTTTTGGTGTTAAGGACCTACATTGTTAGAGGAGAAAATCCCTGGATTGCTTGGACACAGTCTCTCTTTCCAACTAAATAGTTATTTAAATTTTGTTGCACTTCTTAAGATAATTTTCTTTAAGAACAGAGTATTTATTGGTGGAAAGAAAGCTTCGGTTGAGAGAGGGACAGAAGGAGAAGCTGAGCTGATCGCCCCCCCCCTCTAAGATAAGTTGAATTAATATTAGAATAAACATTAAATTTTCATGAGTTTGGTGCAAGATGTGATAATTATTTTACAAAGAAATTGAAATTCCTCTCTCCTTCATAGTGTTATAAGGTTAGTACCAACAGTGGGTGTTATGCTTAGATAAATTCTGGAAGGTAAATGAAGTTAGAAGAGAATATTGAACTCTTGAGTTCAGAGCCTGCGCTTCAGTCAGAATACTGTCCTTGACATTATCTGCATTTTTTAATGTGGTTCCCTGATACTACTACATCAGCATCAGGCAGCCACTTGTTGGAATCACAAAACTTTAGGCTCTTCTGCTAACTTCTAAGTCAGACATTCTAGTGTGAATGCCAAGTACTGTATTTAACAGGTTATTTGGATGTTCTCCATACTCAAATTGGGCATCACTTTACTCCCTGATTCATGTGAACCTGAGGCAGTTAACTAATTCCTTGGAGCATTAGTATCTTCCTCAGTAAAATCAGCTCAATAATATTTATTTTCTTTAAGCTATGGTCCTAAGGATTGAATGAGAAAATCCATGTATGTAATATAATAGGACACTTGGCACAGTGTAATGTGCAATAAATTGTAGTCCTCATTTGCTATTATATTTTTATGGTTGATCCACTTATAATTGGTTGTAAAGAGTGTAACCTGCTTTGTTATTGTTCATAGTGTTAGCTCCTTTGATCCTTAATCTTACAAATGGAAGAGGAAATTCTAGGAAAAATTAAATCAGTTTTGAATTCAGGTAATGGGAATATTACTAGTTTTGTATGCTATTAAAATTCTCCCTTAAATGATACATTGACTTAGATGAGCCTTGTCTCAAGTATACGGGCCTCTGCTGTTGCATTTGCCCATTTACACCAAAAAGCAAGCAGTGGAATCTCTAGAGAGATCTCTATGGATCAGCTGCCCCTAGTGTACATTAGGAGTTCTGCTTTTTCCTTACAGTCAGTATCCACTGCCATGTTGAGATACTCAATCTTTTCCTTTTTTGAAAAAGGAACCAGGTGGAAGTATAATTTAAATTTTGATAGAATGCTTATTGTTTTTTTGTTTGAAGCATTCTTTCTGGGAGCAAAACCCTCAAAATCCACAAAGTCTAAAGCTACCAGAAAAGGAAGAACAAAGAATTCTGCTGCATCACTTGCATTAATGGTAAAAGTGCTAGTACTACTTCCAACCTTTAGTTTCCCAGGTAGTAGTATTCTACCTGTTGGAAATGTAACACCACATCTCTAATTTAAGCAATATATTGTTGCATGCAGTTAATTGTTTCATCTTGACAATATGTGTTCTCTATTCTGGCAATTTCCCCATGTTTTTAAAATACTGTTTCACTTTTGCAGATGATAAAGTGTTGCCTTCCTGTTGTTGAAAGTTTTGCAAATGTACATATATAAAACTTATATAATTAAAAAAGTAAATAAAATACTGTTTCATTGTGCTTTCACTGTGGCACCTCTAGGTGGAATAGTATTAGATGAGATGGATAAAGATGCTGCACCAACTATCTATAGATTAAGCTTTATATTATAGGTACCATGTGAATTAATGAAAACTCAGTGAGACTGTGGGTTATGTTTTTGGTTTAGGCAAACCATATCCATTATATATTGCAATTCCAGAAATATGAATGGATTGACTTCCCAGTATTGGTGTTGTTCAGTGCATTGAACTTGCCAATGAGTGCCAAATTGAAACATTTAAAGAATTGTGGTGTTTTAGCATCAGCCTCTGTTGCTAGCGGGTTTGGCATGCAAGTAGTGACATTATTATCTGGAATACCTCAGTGAGTAGTGTTTGCCACTGGGCCCATTCATATCCTGGATTCTTGCTGTCATAATCTTTTTATAATCTCATAGTGTAAGCAGTGAAGCTATCAGATGCAGGCTCACATCAACTGGCTGAGTCAGATTTCATGGTGGGTACTCTCTGATGGTCACAAACATGACTCAACGATCATTGCCCTAATGCACTCTGTCACAGCTGTATCCACACCCACTATTCCAGAAATTTTTGTCCCCTTAACTCTCCTGTTTTCTTCCTGGGACCCTGGCTGCCCACATAAACCATTCCAATTGCCTAGTGTTCCTCATTTGTTAATGTTGCAAGCATTACCACTTACAGAATTCCTTATCGTGCTGCACAAGCTCCAAGAGTGGCGCTGCATTTTGTGGAAGTTCTCTGGGAGCTTTACCAACATAATGTACTAATCTGTCCATGACACTGGGTTGACCTTCACTCCCACCAATGGCTGCTCATAATCTTCTGCCTTCTCTCCATGGTAGTGGGACTTTCTAGCATTAGAATTGATAGAGCTAACCACTTCTGATCCTTATATTAAGACTTACATTCTCTATCAGTGCCCAATAATATTCCAGAAATTGTCTTTGAAATATTCTCTATTTCATAGTGGAGCAATATGGTGTTTGTTGAGACACCCAGATAGCTCAGGTGCTTTTGTACTCTACTCTGGCCTTCGAAGGCAGAGTTGATCTCACACTATGATGAAACTGTAATGGTTTCCTAGAGTACATCCTCTGCCTAGCACTCAGCTTAAAATTGTTAATGAATCACCCTTAGCTTTTGGCTTTATTAATTGTCATCAAAGTGCTCCAGCACCAATATGTTAGTGATTATTATATCTGAATCTCTCAAGTGCTGGAGATAGTACATCCACCTGTGCATTGTCTTCCACTGATGCCATCCCGTTTAAGATTCTGCAAAAGGTTACTAATTTCATCATCACATAGTTGGGAGCTCTCGTTCTTTTCCTACCAGTAGTAATTGATTACTCACTGTGGAGAGTCTTGAAGACAATAGAGTTCTAATATTACATTATACTTAATTTTAATTATTTATAGTTTGAAATAAAATACGACAAAAATAGAAATTTTTTTTTTGTCTCCGAGCCATTTGGGACCAGACTTCCCACAAGATGCTTCTTCACCACCAACTACATTATTATACAAGCACTGATAGTCTTCTTAACACAGACCATAAAAATTAGGCAATTAGCATTTATTCCTATCATCAAGTCTCCAGACTCTATCCAGTTTGATCAATTATCCCAATAATGAACTTTATTGCAAAAATTATTCAGTGCCAAATGATGTATTTCAGTGTGTAATTGTGCCCCATTTGCTTTTCTGTTTAGCATTTTTTTAAAAAAATATGAAATAGTTGTTAGATATCCCTTTAACTTTTATAATATTGATAGTGTGACCATTAATGTTGTTGTGTTGATTTCATCGGATGAAGAGACACTTAGGAGCTCTTGGGTATGTCTCAGGTTTCATGGAGGTTTGGTATTGGCTACAATATATGGTCCTCTTTTTGGTATCCTTCCCCTACTTCCCAATCAACAAGAACTTAACATGTTTTGCTCCCCTCTGTTCTTCTGCCATGAGCTTTGTGCACTGGATCATGCTGGTCTTGTACTGGAATCTCCTGAAATTTTAAGCTAAATTAAATCTGTGCTCCTTTAAGTGGTGGGCGTTGGGATTCCACTCAGGATCAGGAAAGTTAACTAATATAAAAAGTTGGCCCTAGAAAAATGGTGTCTTTGCTGTTACTCTACCTGACCAGCAGCAAGAAGTGTTTGGGATGGATTTTCAGGATGGTTTGTAAGGATTTGTAAATGCAGTCTGGATAAGCTTTGGAGTACCATACAGTAAACAAATTCTAATAAGAGATTATGGTTGGAGCTCAGAAGCCCAGAATTCCAGAGAAATACTCTTCCCTAGACTTCACAGGACTGTGCTATCAACAGCCTTAAAACCAATATTTTATTCTTTTTCTCTTGCCACTGGGTTCAAGCTAAGAAAGAGCAAAGGAACATTTCTAAAGAAGTGTTCCATTTTGTTTAATCTCTTTAAATTGCTTACCTATTCCAACTTTGTTTTCACCAATAGGAAAACCATCAGCACTGAATAAAATATTAAGACCTGCAGTAGGAGTGGGATGAGGTTGGCTCAGGCTACCTGGAGAAAAATGATAAGAAGCACACGGACATTAGGCATTGACTCTCCTCTTCCCATCTCCCAGGCAAACAAACAAACAAACAAAAAAAATAATAAAACAGCAGATGAGAATGCTATGTGGGGAGCGGGGGGAGGGCTCTTCTGTCTACATATATATCCTGTAACCATAAAGACAGATGATAGATAACGATAGACAGGTATAGACAGATGGACGATGACAGAGAAATAGATGATACATGGATAGATTAGATAGATAGATAGATAGATAGATAGATAGATAGATAGATAGATAGATTGATTGACAGACAGACAGACAGATCAATTTGTTGCCAACAACTTAATCTAGGGCCTAGTTTGGGCTGAGAACTCACTCTAACACTGAGCTACATACTTGGGTCCAGTTGGTATTTAATCTATGGAATACGTAGCATGAATCTTGAAAAGAACTCCTATCACCACCATCATGCCCCCAACATATACACACATAATGTTAAGAACATTGAGTAAAAACTCAGGGAAGTATTTCAATAGTAAATGCCAAGCAGGTGCTAAATAGCTCACAGAATGAGTAGTAGTGTTTCAGATTGAGAACTGTCCCAACCATATGTAAGGGGTCATTCTAAAAAAGACATCAAAAATGAGAGATGGAGTGAGACAGTAATGGAGAAGGTGGAGAAGTAGAGAAGAGAGAGAAAGAAGCCACTACAGAAAACAACTGATGTGCAAAATTTGGTAGACCAACACCAGGTGAATCCAACACACTGTCACTTCAGCAGTTTAATGAGCAGTGTTATAAGCTACAAGCTCATGTGGTACAATGCCTGACTTACAAAAGATGAATAATGCATTTTACTATGTGAAAGGGTGTTTAATACTAGAACTTTGGTTTCTTAAAATAATTTGAAATACAAGAAGAGCTAAATATATCTAATGCAAAATAATTTTAGGTATTATCCAATATTTTTGAACCTTTGAAATTACCTTTACAATTTGTGTAGTTTAATTCATCTAAGTATATTATTTAACACTTTAAATGCTTTATAGTCTGTATATGTACACACAGCAATACCAACATGTGCACACAAAAAACAGGATTTTCCTACAGAGCCTGAAACCTCAGCTCTCAAAGTGTTTTCAGCCTCATGAATCACCTGAAGACAACAAAAAGACCTCGCAGTAATGGTGCAAATGGGAAATCAACAGAACTCTTAAGAAAGGCCCAGAATCTGAAGTAGCTGTAGAAATGACATGCATGGCTATGAAATAAAATACAAACAAATTTATTTCCAGAATTCTTATAGGAATATTGATGGTAAAAAACAGGTTCAAGAGGTTTGTAATTAGAAATGAGGACTTGATTGGCATTTGGATTGGAGACCACATGTGCAGACTGAATGTCTGTCCACATTTTACTCATATCCTGAGACTTTGCCGAAAATTCAGACTGTGAATGTTCACCCATTCACAGAAAAATGTGACTGTTTTCAACCAAATTTTTAATGAGAATGAAGGACAAAATTTGCAAAACTTAAGTTTTGGTCCTGAAGGAACCAAGTGTTAATCTGGATCCAGAGGAGTTCTGCCTTCTAAAGAGATTAGCACCACTAAAAAAAAAAAAAAAAAAGGGAGCCTCTGTCCTTCTTCACGGCATGTTCTCAATTTCTGCAGCTTTATTTCTAGACTGTATTCCTAGCCATTCTCTGTGATTTTACTATTATGCTAACTCCATCCATATTTGATTACTACAGTTTTGTAGTACATAAGTCAGGCAGGATAAGGCAAAAATTTTTATTTATTTATTTATTTATTTATTTATTGTTGATATCTGTGATTAAACTCAGGACCTTGTGCTTGCCAGGCAAGCACTTACTCTACTGAGCTATCCCCCTGACCCAAGATAAGGCAATTTTGCCAATTTAATTTATGTGTTCTAATAGATTTTAGGTGGAGGTTTTGGGGTTTTCACTATGTAAGATGATGACATTTACAAGCAACAACAATTTGACTTTTTTCCAGTTTGGATGTCCTTTATTTCTTTATCTTTCCTGATCTCTCTGGCTAGGATTTCCAGCACTCTTTGAAGAAAAATAAGGTTTGGTTTATTGTAATGACCTTTATTTTATAGGGTCATATTTCTTTTATAACTTTTTTAAGAAATTTCATCATAAGTGGATATTGAATTTTATCAAAAGCCTTTTCAATATGAATTTATAAAAATATATAATGTGTGCTTTGTTCTGTTGACATAGTGTATCGTGTTTATTGATTTACAAATGCTGAACTATCCTTGCAACCTTAGGAGGAATTATGCTTGCATATGGTCAATAATGTTAATATGCAGTTGAGTTTGGTTTGCTAGGTTTTGTTTTCAGGATGTATCTATGTTCATCAGGAAAATTAGATTGCAGCTTTTCTCTTGTGTCCTTATCTGGTTTTAATGTCAGGGTAATACTGGTCTTGTAGATTGAAGTAGCACATAGTTTTTATTTTCTTATCTTTGATTAAGTAACTTGATGTTAGAATACTATCAGTATATACTCATTAAAGCAATTAAACTCACTGCTTTTAATTTGTGACTATTATCTTTCAGATGCTGATCAAATTTTTCTAAACTGGGTAAATGTGCCGCTTTCAATCTGATTTCTTCTTCTTCTTCTTCTTCTTCTTCTTCTTCTTCTTCTTCTTCTTCTTCTTCTTCTTCTTCTTCTTCTTCTTCTTCTCCTTCTCCTTCTCCTTCTTCTTCTCCTTCTCCTTCTCCTTCTCCTTCTCCTTCTCCTTCTCCTTCTCCTTCTCCTTCTCCTTCTCCTTCTCCTTCTCCTTCTCCTTCTCCTTCTCCTTC
>NW_004524700.1:5779685-5791012 GCF_000260255.1 Octodon degus | reverse complement strand
CTCCTCCTCCTCCTCCTTCTTGGTAGCAGGGATCAAATTCAGGACCTTGCGCTTGCCAGCCAAACACTTATTCCACTGAGCTATCTCTGTGACCCTCTGTGTGCTTTTTGATGTGTAACTTCAATCTTGAGCACTTCTCTATTTTGTCTTAAAAATACAAATCTTGCATGTTCAGTTTTCCAGCTATAATGCCAGCCATTTCTTTCAGCAATTCTCTAGTGTATGTTGAGAATGAAATTTAGAAACCAAAATTTAGGTGCTAGGTACTTGTGTTGATATTCGAGTATCACAACCATAAGGCCCTCTCACTGGATAGAGCTGGAAAATATACATGCAATATGCATGCAAGTATGTGTAAAACATGATGTAATTTACACTTATTTTTATTTTCCTATTCATCTGTATATGTTAAGATCTCTGATTTCACACCAGTGTCTCTAACTTTAATTTAAAACCCATAATTATGAATATCTTCTCAAATAGTGAGACATTTAGTCCATAGTATCCTTAGCGTGTTTGCTTATTTGTTCAATCTCATGCATTGCCAAGCTTTTTTTCCATCACTAATCTTGAAGACCTGTCCATACAACTTACCTAATGTACATTGGGTTATTCTGTATACTTAAACTTATGTTGTGCCATTCCTTATGCAAATATCCCCTTATAGAAATATCCCTTTATATAAGTGCCCTCTTATGCAAACATTATCTGAGCTGGGGGCCTTGCTGATTCCTCACTTCCACTAAAGGCACCGTTTCTGCTATCTCAGTGTAATGTATTTTGTTTTGTTTTAATGCTAGTATTTACAGTACCAAGTTTTCTTCTGCTCCAATTCTGCAGCTGCACTGAAGATGGTAATTTGCAATAGTAGGTTCATGCTTGGAGTGCCTGTCATTCTGGTCTTCTGAATATGGGCTGTTTGTCATGACATGCCAGTTGCTGCTGTGCTGTCTCTCAAGTAGATGATTGTTCAAAAAGAAGAGGGTGGTGAATGAAGGCAGGAGACAGGAAAAGGAATGTTGTGGGACTGACCTGCTTCAAGGTTGTATATGGTGAGATTTCTGGACTTACATGTAAACATAAGAATTATATAATTCTTTATGCCTATTGTAAAACATATTATAATTTTTAAATGTTTTTTCATCATATTATGTAGGGACTTAACGTTCAATATATCAATACTTAACGAAAAATACCTGTTCCATGTTATGCCTAAGATGTTTGATATTCAGACAGATAGTGCAGTTAAGCTTAGCAGCCTAGGTTGTATGGTAATAACAATAAGCTTCCTTCCTGGAGGGTTAACAACCTAAATTTGCACACCAAAATTAGAGAAAAAGGAGGGCCACAAGGAAATCCAACATTTTGGCCCTAGGCTTCCAAGGTCAATTAAGAATCAGGACATAGAGAACTTGTATTGTAATGTCATGTAACTCAGTAGTGTCCCAAATTTTCTGATCAAGGAGATTATGGGGCCAAAGAGGAAAGTGATCGATGATGCAGAGTGTGCCTAAGGAGAGTCACATGGAGAGAAAACACTCTCTCAGGCTTTCACAGAGAGCACATTGGTCAAGCAACTGCTGTGACTCATCCACATGGCTGACACTGACAAAGGATCTACAATCCGAGGTACAGGATCTCAGGATAAATCCTGAGGGGATTTCACTGACCTCATCCAACCCAAAAGCTACAACTCTTGTTGCATAGGTCTTGCTTTATCTTGGTCTTAACCATCCAGCAGAAAAGTATAAAAACAGAATATAAGAAGTAAAGCCATGCTGTTATGTTGAACTGTAGGGGACTCAGGTCAACAATTTCTGACATTGCCAGTGAAGCTGAAGACCCAATACTATCAGGGAGTACTGGACTCCTCTGGAATATTTTGCTGAGTTAACACACCTATAATATTCAAATAATGGAACTAAACAAAAAAAGAGATACAGATGAATGTCCATTTCATATCTGTGTATTCAAAATGGTTAGGATAGATATATAGTTACATTCTCTTAACGAATAGAGGAATTTATTCTAGTGGTGTTTGTAAATAGGATATCATGTTTGCATCTTGCACAGCAAATGACCACTAGGAAGAATGTATGGAATGTGTTAATTATTGCAACTATCCTAACAATTTGGTTTGAAACTGTCTCATTGCTATTTGTTTCTCATTAGAATTATGGGAAAAAATAGGTTAGTAGTACAGGTTAGATTGACTGATTTTTATAGCACAATAAGTTCCCTGATAAAACCAAATTTATCTAAGGGACCTTGAGATTTTATAACAATTTTAAATGGTAGGATGTGCTAAACAACATTCACCAAATTGTCCCTTTAGAGGAAACATTTACTTGTTGTTTAAACAACAGTTGTGCCTATCAGCTCTTACTATCCAACAACTATGGCAATTAAAATAATGTGCAACACTTATATAGCATTATATTCTGATCCGATATACCCTTAGCCTAGGACCTATCTTAGAAACTGTCTCTGCTTTCACAGGTGTAAAAAGTGCTCATTACTTCTCTTGTCATTTTTAGAGATTTCTGGTAAGTGACATACACATTGTTTTGAATAGTGGTTCCAAACTGAAAACTTTAAAAGAAGCACTTTACTGCAGCTGATACAAAACATGAGTGCACTCAGTCTGGTAACAATTGCCTTTTGTGTGCCTGCCTGTCCCTCTGTTCAATTTGTGACTCATTAAAATTCTTAAAGTTTTTTTTTAAAAAGAAATTGAAAACTCTTTCTTGCTATCTCAGTGTAAAGTATTTGGTTTTGTTTTAATGTTAGTATTTATAGTACCAAGTTTTCTTCTGCTCCAACTTTGGAGGTATTTCTTTATAGAGAAACTGAAAATTTTTAAATGAGATTTCTGCTTTTTCTTGGTATAAATCTTGTAAAAAGCAGCAATCAGTACCCATACTGCAGCCTGAATATTGGTCTACCTTAAAATTTTACCCCACAGATTAATTAGCTCACTTCCCTTAATAATTGTCTGTTGCAAATTATCAGAATGTTCACAAAATGTAGATAAATATTGTACCAAAGCCTAGCACACATGCTTTGTGTCAGCTACCATGAAGTCTTTGCTCCTAACTTAAACGTCCTGGTTAATTGCTATCAGCATTCTGGTCTTCTGAGCTGTGACCAGTATCTCCTATCTATATTGGTTCAAGCATTCCAGAGCTTCTCTACCAAGTGTGTTTGAATTTCTCCAAGCTCTTTCCACAAGCCAGGTTCAAAGTCTTCTAAGCCATATCGGACAGTCACCTCAAGACCACATTTCCTTGGTGACTACTTTCATCTTATTCACCCTTGTGTTTCTGGGACATACATCAGACACCTAAAATTTGGCTCACACTCTCAAAAGTTTTAGTTCATGGTTAGCAGGATTAAACAGAGAAATGGTCTGGAGGAAAGGTGATGACAGAGGAAAGCACCTCACCTCACAACATCCAGGAAGGAAAGAGAGGGAAAGCTACCCAAGGAGGATGCCACAACTGCCCCATGAGCCACCTCCTCTGCCCAGGTGCCACCTTCTGGTAGCACAACTCAGTTGCTAAGCTCATCAGGAGATGATTCCACAGGTAAGCACAGGGTGTCCATGACCCAACTGTGTTCTATAAAGCCCTCCTGTGAAGTACATCAGACAGTTGGGTGACATCTTGATTTAGACCACAGAACTCTCTGGTGAGACTTTGACCTGGCTATTATCACCCTTTCTCTACTTGCCCTCCTTGCTCACATTCTTATGATGCATTGGGATTTATGGTCTCTCTTTCATGCTTACAGATTTCTCATTCTCCTCGCCCATTAGTGACTGCATATTTTCTAGTCTGCAATGAAGGCCTCTTAAAGAAATGCTATTCTAGTTTGGATTTCTTGAGAAGTAAATTCTAACATGGAGAGTCATTCATGGGAGATTTATTAGCAAGTGCTTCCAGGAACCACAGTAAGGAAATTAGAGAAGCATGAAATCCTTTCAGAATTATCCTGAACTGAAGACTGCACATGAGTCTTTGTCCTGTCAGAAGACCAAATCATCAGATGTGGTCTGTGTCCAAGAAGGAAGCAGATATGGGAGAGCTGATTCTTGCTGAATGGAGAATCAGAAGCAAACTGCAGTGTCTGCTTTGGCTTCAGAATCTGGATCACAACAGCATCTAATTTGTGTGGTTTTCAAAATATATATTCTTAGATAATATTGATGAAAAATGTACTCTTATAACCATTAGGAAAAGCCTACAGAATTTGTTTTCTAAGTCTCTAGGTGAGTCAGTCTATCCTGTTTAGTTACAGTTGGACTTTAATTAACATAGTGATTTTATGTGTGTTTATGCTTGATATTATTTTCTCTTGGGGTATGCAGATGGCATTTGGCATTTCAGAATTCTTGATACTTATAACTATTCCCTTTGATTATAGTTTATCATGTTGGCTGATGGCTGACTAAAGGTACTCTGAGGGTGTTTTACTGTTTGTGGCTATAAGGTAGACATAATCCCAATGTAACTTTAATGCCATCCAGAAAACTGTTTTTGTATGTATTAATGTAGTATAAAATATTTACATTTGTTAAGAAAGAAACTGTGGATTCCATATTGCATGATTCTTACTTCTAAATGTATTGCAAGAGTGTAATTTTTATTTATAATCCCATGTTCCAAAATCAGTTCAAAGCAAATTTAGTTATAGCCTCTTGACATAGAAAAGAGGTTCTTATGAATGTTGACAAAATGAGTGATCTTATATTGGCCAGGCACAATCACAAAGCACGAATGCTACAACATAGTCAAACCTGTTAAAAAGTGGAAGGAAGGAACAGTTGTCTTGTGGCTTTTGCAAATTCTTTGCAGTGAGAGCTGTGTGTACATGTCTGTTTACCTATAAACATGTTATTCTGAAAAAATTAACTAAGATAAGCAAGGCAAGAGGAGGTGAATCTGTGCAAGGATTTTTAAATTGTAGTAGTGTGGATGCTTCAAGCTGCGAAGAAAATCTAGGAAAACTAGAGACACTGGAACAAATACTTGCCTACAGTATAAGTAAGTGCAGCTCTCTTTAAGCTATTGTTCTTTACAAGTACAATCTGAGCTTTCTACAGGGTGGAGGCAGTTCATATTCTATAACACTTTAACATCAAAACAAATATCTATGTTTTAAGACACTTCATAAAATATATCCTGAAAAGATTCTGAGAGCCTTTTCTCTTTCTACAGGAGGTCTGCCACTTTATTTTCTTCTCTACTTGTAGGACATTAAGGCTTGACACAATAAAATGAGTTATATAGAATATTAAAGAGAAAGCCCATCCTGTATGTAGTTTATATATCAACCTTTTATAGCAGCTTTCAAAAGAGTTTGAAGCCAAGCCTAAATTTCTCCTTTCCTTTTATTAAAAAGGTTATTTAGACACATCCTGGAGCATTCGAGAAATAAAGAGTGACTTGTGTGTTTCCATTTCCTAAGGAGATATCAACTTCACTTATTTGTAGTTCATTGTATTGTGTTTCTTTTATGTACTATTACTCAATAAATAATTATAGGATTCCCATACTATAAAAGCTTTTCACTAACTTATACTGAAAATACAAATAACAAATGATATTTGTACATATTAAAATTTCCTGTTTATATTCATTTAATTAGTGAGTATTTATTTGATGCTTTCTCTACTTGAGGCATTATGTGAGGTCTTAGGGGAGGTAAAGATTTAAGGTTAGTGCTTATCTGTTGCTTATTTAGTTTTATTATTGAGAAAGTTGGTTTAACTGACTACTATATCGTATAGTTTTGTATTCTTATTTCCATCTAACTTCATATATTTTCTTAATTCTGTTTCTTGAATCACACAATAACAACCTAACTCCTTTTTGTCATGATAATATTTAAATTATTTGAAAACAGCTATAATGATTTAGCAGGCTATATGTCTGTAATGATTCATTTTGTCTTTAAGTAGTAGTAAAATCATGCATTATGATCATCATCTATGGCACTTGTGGACATTGTACAAAATGTAGTAGGTAGGTGCAAATATGGGTTAGACCTAGGGGTAGTATTGCTACTGAAATAGCTCTTATCTCAGTGACAAGCCCTCTTCCATAGGGAATATATAGTCTGCTTCACCCTCAATTATATACTATTGAGGAAAACAACAGTGTGAAAAAGTTGCTAGATTCTTGGATGAGCTAAAAATTACTCGGGTGCACGACGCATACTTTTTGTGTGTTCATGCAGTTGTGACAGTGTAGGTTAGTAAAAGCCCAGTCTTTGGAATGATCAAAAAGCACACAGGATGTAGAAATGCAGCATGGAGCATGCTATCTGCCATCCCTCACCACAACTTGAAGCATGACTGGTAAGAACACTTACCGTGATAGAAAAAGGAAGCTCAGAGAGACTCAGGGCTGTTCTCACCTTCTCTAGTGGTGGCTTCTTCCCTTCCACTCTGCTGTTTGCTAACGTGGCCTCTTTCACTAGACACTGCTGTGAAGCATTGAAGTGTCAGAAGGAAACAAAGAAATAATGATCAATGCTCTGGTGACTAGAATCAGATGGTGGAGTAACTTGCTATTTAGTGTTGCTGTTATTTTAAGTGTTAAATATAATCTTGTTATTCTCATATAGCCTATGAGGGAGGTTAAATGCAACAACATATCCACATTACCAGTAGAGCCTTTCTCACATTGAGTCTGACAACTTGTTATTATCAGATTATTTGTATTAAGAGTTTTTGTGATCCATTTGAATACTAAATTAACAGGTCTTTGTCTGTTAAGAAATATTGAATGGGATCTACCATTAATACCCTAACATTTTCAAACAGAGGCTACAAATATTTTTATCCTTCTCACTCCCTTCTCTTTTTCTGGGTTGGAATTGCTAAAGCCACTGTTTCTTGCTGGGTAGATCTGATGTAATAGGAGAAGCTACCCTTAAGTCATGATTTATACTTTTCTACTCACAATTCAGTTTGTACCTGAAAACCTTTCTTTAAAAATCTCAAATTTTACCTATGATTTTTTTTTTCCTTGGAGGGGAAAGTGCTGGAGATGTGTGCATGCTAAGTGAGCTCTTTGCTTGACTCCACCCATGAGATTTTTAAGCACTAAGTTTACATTTGAATTAAATACTGTTATAAATTAAAAGACATTCATAAATTTCCAAAATTGTCATTTCTTTCCTTTCCCTCAGTAAATCGAAAGGCAAAGTTTGACTGAGATCAATTGAATGGAAAAGATGTTAATCTTCTCTAGCTTTCCTGATGTTTTAGGAGGGATGCTACCTAATGGAAAAAGTGAAGGTAGAACTAAAGGATTTGAAATTTACCTGAAAAAATAAGGATTTTATACTGATATTTAGATTGTGAAAAACAGAACAAGTGAGAATTAGAAACAAGATTTAGTTCAGTTAATTCTTGAGAAACATGACAGTGAAGAGTAGTGTTTACTTAAGGGAAAACATTTCACATGAAGAAGTAATAAAATATAAGAAACAGGGCAAGGAGGACAACTGAGTGATACAGATCTTATGTCACATGTACAAAGCCCTGTTTTGGTCCCCAGAATCATATCTGTGAACATCATCATATATGAGTCTATACGCATTTGTGTGTATATGTATGTATATATGTATTTGTATAACTATATATCCATCAGTAAATTTTGAAGTTCTCATTTTAAACATGTAATCTCTATTGATTTTTATTTCTGTGTTACAAACCTGGGACTTAAACAGCATAATTCTCCAACAACCCAGTTTCTGTTTATCTGGTGTTTGATCCAGCTTATCTGGGCTTGTGCTCAGGTTCTGAAGTTACCAGTCAGGGCTGAAGGGGGCAGCTGGGGCTGGGGTTCTCATGGAGGTTCCGTGGTTGTTAACAGAATTGATTTCTCTGAGGTTGTGGAATTCAGGTGTGTCTTAAAGGCCAGCAGGGGTGGAACCATGCTTTCTGTGACATGGCTTATCTGATTAGGTCATGTCCATCTAGAAAAATATCTTTTTTCATTAGCTGGAAACCAACTGATCAGTAACCCAATCATGGAACCAATACCATATTTACAAGTCCTGCTTACTCTCCAGGGCATATAGTAAAGAGGTTGTGTATACTCAGGAATGGAAGATCTTAGAATTTAATATTCTACAATAGCTGAGACACAATTGAAGGACAAATTATTTCACATGTTACTAGACACATAAATGATGTCATTTGGAATTTTCAATTATCATATTTTTATTTATTCATTGCCTTGATTTTTTCTTTCTTGAAACAACCAGATCAAAACATAATCAATTCTTCTTCAGTTTCAGCTGCTTTGTCTCAGCTGTCTTCCTGCTGTCTATGAGGCAGCAACAATATCCAGAGAAGTTTCTCTGCATGTTGGTTTCCCTTCTGAGACAGGAGCATCCCAGTAGGAATCGCTAGTTTGTAATTAGCAGATGCTGGCTGGTAGGCTCATTCCTCGAATGATTCAGGGCCATCCTGTGCTTCTATCTCCATTCCCCGTGACGCACAATCTGTGAACCACAGAGTAAACCTGTCAAAATTCACAATAGAGTGGCCTCTCCTCATGCATAGAGTAAAGCCATATGTTGCTATTCACATCAATTGGAGATTCATTTCTTCTGTATTTCATAGCCCTTGCTGTGACAATTACCTATAGAAAAATAGGCCAACAGGTTGTTAGTGAGATTGCCTAGCCTTTTTAAGCATTCTGCTAAGATATACTAGTCAAACAAAGAAAAGCAATCTTTATGGCGACCTTGTTCTTTCTTATATTTTGGATGTTTACATCTCTTTGGATTCTTTCTCTACACTCATTTAAAGTGACTAATTTCTTTCCATGGCCATTACTTTGTAATGTGATGAAATAAAACTTGCTTCAGAATGACACCCAATGACAAAACCACCAGGCTGCTGTTGATAGACATTTATCTCTATGAAGACTCACTGGAGCAGCATTTCCACAGCTCAGAACAGCATAATCTCATCTATTTCCCGGATGCAATGTCAACTTGTGAAGGTGGAGACCGGGCAGAATTCCAGGAGCCCAAATCAAAGCACCTGCACGCTGCATCTTTTGCCAGAATGCAGAAAGGAATGATAGAAATAAGAAGTGCTGTAGTCAGCTCACATAATGAAGATAAAAATGATAATTAGTCTGTGGTAATTTGAATTAGTCAACTAAATCTTTGTTGCGCTCAGAGATGTTCTAGCAATATATTTTGAGCAGTTGAATCTGTTGGGATTTTGTCATTTTAAGAAATGGAAGGTAATTTATTTTTCAAAATGAAAATAAATTTACATAATTCTGCACATAGAAATGTTGGCCTGTGCAGGACCAGAGCATTAGCGCGGCCACAGTATAAAGCAGGATGAAAGGTCAGGCTGCTTCTCTGAGGGATAGGAGTGCACTTAGCTCTGCTTTAACTGCCGCAGACGATCGGTTACATTATGTGCATGCAGGACGAGCAACATGATGTCTGTCTTTAGTTCTGGTAATTTACAAACTTTTTGTTAACTATCATTTTACACTTATCACAGGATCACAGCTTAATTTTCCGTTAATGCAATTTATAAAACACACTCACTTCAGTAGTGTTGGAGGCGTTGATGGGGGATGAATTTGCTTCGTCACGGTAGCAATTTGAATTCACATTCACCCTACAGTAATTAATAATCAATTCAAAATATATAATCTAATTCTCAGAGAGTTTAAGTGTGTGCCCAAATATCCAAAAGTGGAATTGAATCCCTATTAGGCAACAGTTGTTCAGATATGTCTCTAAAATGACTATTAGCAAACCCGTGTTCATCTGATTATTTAAGATAATTCAAACATATGTGGTTTTAAGGGGATTCATCTATTCTCAGTGGAAGTCTGCATATAAAATACTCTTTTTAAGACCAAAATGTCACAAATTTACCAAAAGATAAAGCAAAGGGAGCCCAAATCCCTATATAGAAAAAAATATTTGAAGTAATTATTTTGAGTAGTTCCACACATTATCTATGTAATTTCATGGTTAAGAGCTAAACTGGGAATATAGACCATGGTCTTACGGTAGTCTGTTATTTCCTGATTGTGTGGCTGGGAAAAGTTTCCTAATATTTCTGTGCCTCATTTATTAATGTACAATAAGGGAGATTCCCATGAGAATATTGTGCATATTAAATAAATACACCTGAAATTCTTAATATAAGAAGGAAACAGTATATAATTAGGTTCAGTTGTTATTTTCATTATTCATATACCATCTCTTTGCTAGACTATACCTTCAAGGAACACATATAGTGTACCAACTACATTGGGAATCAGGGATAAAACAATTAATAATATGACTTTTTGTCTTTAACTTCTACTGGTAAGGTAGCACAGCTGTATTTTCAAACTATTATGCATCCTAGTTACCTGAAAGCTTTGATAAGAAAGAGATTTCTGGGCCTTACTCACAGGGAATATACCCGGAGAACATGCATTTTTAACAAGCTCCAAGGCAATGATGACATTTCGAGCCTGGGAACCCCTAACCTAACCAGAAGCTCCTAATATGATGAAAGCAATGGCTCTTACAGAGGTGTAAGAGAGTGGTATAGGAGCCACATTACTTGAACTAGCTCTGCAGTTTGATAATTCTTTTTAGAAGAAAAAATGCCTGAGGTGATAATCAAGGAATAAATATTAACAAATGAGCAAATGAATATTTTATTTTATTAACATCATATGGATACTATTATGTGTAGGGAATGCTCTGGCTCTCTTTTAAAATTATTCCCTAGCATTCCATTCATATATGACTTATTTCCTCTTCAGAAATATTAACACTTTCATGATGCTTACCAAGCCTATTTGAGAGGCACAAAGATAACTTGCCTTCAAAAATAACATAAAATATTGTGAGGTTAAAATTATTGATGATCCTAAATTTTAACACAGATGATTAAGTTCCGAAATCAATATTTCCCATTCACATTTTCTTTTAGTGATAAGTATGCACTTGTGTAACTTTGTAGATTCATGTAATTGAGATGTAGAATAAAACAGTATTGCCTGCATGTATATTTTGATTTAACATGGTACAAAGTAAGTGTTCAAAATGGATGCTGAAATGACAAATATTTATTATTTTAAAATATTATTTATTGTTTTTAAAAGAATTATAATTTTATTAGTTTGGTAATACTGTGAAAGCAAAATAAAAAAGAGGATACCTGTGTTTATTTTCATTATTCAGGAAAAAGTCATTAGCATTTGAGCTTCTTTTCACAGAGATATTCTCTATGAAGACTCAAGAATAGAAAGGTAAAGGGCAATGACTTTATT
>NW_004524700.1:5766046-5774083 GCF_000260255.1 Octodon degus | reverse complement strand
ATTCTTTCTTGCATCCTCGTTGCTTTTAAGAGATCCTTTCTTACCTTTTCACTAGGTGCACCAGCATGTTCAAGATCTGAAACTCTGTCTTCACTTTCACTTAAATGGTTTTGCAAGCTTGTTATTGAGATTTTAATTTCCTCTATATCTCTTTGACACTACTTCATGCATTCTATTTCTTTCCTGTAGTGCTCATTCAAGGAATCCGTCATTTTTCTAATCTCCTCTAATTTTATTTTATCAATGTCTTCTTTAGAAGCAGTTATACATTCTTTTACTGCAGTGTGTTTTTCAGATTGGGTTTCCTCCCTATGTTTCTGTAGTTGCTTCTTTACTTCGGATGCTATGAGTTCTGAGAATTCTTTTTTTATTTCAGAAAAGAATTGCCCTCTGATTTCCTCTATAATTTTCTTCTGTTGCTTATTTACTACCAACGCTATTAATTCATGCTTTTGAGCCGAGCTTGTGTCCTCTGCACTTTTTCTGGGTGGACATTGCGTTTCCTCCATTTGTTTCTGCCTTTGATTCCTTTCTGCAGATGTTATTAATTCATTGATTTCTTTTTTTAATTCTAATTTGAGTTCCTCTATACCTTTCTGCAGCTGTTTTATTTCAGAAGCGGTTGATGCATTGCTTTCAGCTGTGTGATTTCCCATTTGTTCTGTGTTAGTGTCCTCTGCACTTGTTAAGGGTGGGCTTGGGTTCTGAGGTTGCATTTTGTTCCTTCTTGTCATTTTGCGTAGCACTGTCTTCTGACCTTTGTTGTAGATCTTCGTTGTAGCTATATTCTTAGCATGTATTGAAGTTCAGTTGCAGATGTATAAAGTTTGGATTTATCCAGCTTGTCTGGCTTGGGTCTGGCTGCTGTGCTCAGCTCCTTCCTGCTACTCCCATTGAGGTTGAACCCGTTGTGCCCCTCTGGCAAGATTTTCTGCTCCTGGACTAGCTGGGAGGTTCTATCCTCTACATTCTCTGCAGGGATTGCAGCTTCAGGGTTACACCTCAGGCCTGTATGCCAGGCCTGAGCTGAGCCTAGAGGGGACAAGGTTGAGTAGTGGGGAGAGGCAGCTCTCCCACAACTCACCTGGGTCTTGGCTAGGACTGGGTCTTGGGGTTCCCGGAACGCAGCAGGAATTCCTACTTGGTGGGCGGGTTGGGAGAGGTGCTGTGGAGTGGTGAGGGGCATCCCAAAGGGGTGGAAGAGGGTCTCACCCACGCTGTGCCTGGGCTGGAACCAGTAATAGTTCTCCCCAGTGCAGGGCAGCTGGAAGCTCTCCCACACACTCACCGGACCTGTGCTAGGACTGGGTCTCTAGGTAAGTGTTCTACCACCAAGATTTACCACTTTCCCTACAAGCAATTTTATTTTATTTTATTTTTTATTTTAATTTAATTTGATCAATTTTATTGAGAAATAACAATGAGACAGTTTGAAAACCGATTATTCGGACAGCATCAATAATTAATGCATTGCATATTGTTGTCTTCATACTGGTTATTTATAGTACCAGAATATCACAAGATGAAGACGTGATATCCTGTCCAAACACTATTAGTACAAATCTCTCTATTAATTGAATTAAGAGAATGCAGCTGTATATCTATCCTAGCTATTTTGAATATACAGATACAAAATCGTTGTTCATTTGTATCCCCCTTTTTTTGTTCAGTTTTGTCAAAGACGAGTATTCCATTGTCACTTAAATATTGTAAGTGGCTGAATTCAGCAAAATATTCCTATATAGTCCAGTAGTCCATAACAGTAGTGGGTTTTCTGTAGGACTGGCAATGTCAGAAGTTGTTGACTTGAGCTTTTCACAGCTCAGCATATTAATATAGTTTTATTTTTTCTCTTTAAGGGTCTTTTTTATTTTTTGCAGTGCTAGGGCTTGAACTTAGGACCCTGTCCTTGCCAAGCAAGTGCTTATTGTACTGAGCTATCTCCACAAGCCTGGCTTTACTTTTTATACCTCATTTTTATACTTTTCTGCTGGATGGTTAAGACCAAGATAAAGCAAGACCTATATAACAAGAACTGTAACTTTTATATCTGACAAGTTCAGTCAAATCCCCTTAGGATTTATCCTGAAGCCCTATACTGCAGTTTATAGATCCTTTGTCAGTGTCAGCCATATGGATGAGTTTTGTTTTTTTTTTCTTCAACTCTGTAGAGATTTAAAGTTTAACATATCAATACTTGGTAGAAAGTACTTGTTCCATGCTATGTCTAAGATGTTTGATATTCAGACTGATAGTGAGGTTAAGCTCAATTGCCTGTTCTAGGGTTATAATATCATTAAGCTTCTCTTTTGGATAGTTAACAACTTAAGTTTGCAGACTGTCTTAGTTACTTTTTACTTGTTTCTGTGACAAATACCCGACACTCAAAATGAAGGAAGGAAAGGTTTATTTAGCTCAGTTACTGGAGGCTTCAGTCCATATTCCACTGGCTCCAAGGCAAATGACAGCAGTTCATTGAGAGAAAACAATGAAGAGCAGAGGAGGAGCAGCATCTGCTGTGTCCATCAAGCCTCTGTCTTCCTTCTGCACTGACTGGGAAGACTGGCGGGCTGCAGTGAAGATCAGATCTCCTCCAAAGTGGTGGAAGTGGTGCCTCCTCTGAAGACTGATACTTCTCAACGCAAACAAGGCAGGGCAACAGGAAGTCAGGCTGGGTGCCAGGAAGCCTTTTTCAATTCCTAAGCCCTGCCCACCTAGGCCTGGTCTCCACACTTAGAACTGCCAGAGCTGATTCAGCCAAGTTGACACAATGTATCAATTAACACAGAGACAAAAAATTAGAAAAAAAGAAGAGCTGCAAGGACAACAAACATTTTGACCTGAGCCTTTCAAGGTCAGTGAAGACTCAGGACATAGGAGAACCTGTACTGCAACATCCTGTAACTCAGTTGTGTCCCAAATTTTCTGATCAAGGAGCTTATGGGGCCTCAGAGGAAAGTAATGGATGATGTAGAATGTGCCTAAGGAGAGTCACACTGAAAGGAAACATTCTCTCGGGCTTTCACAAAGAGCAAATTGGTCAAGCAATGGCTATGACTCAAACAATTTTGTTAATCTACATAATGTAAGAAAAGTATTTACAAATAATAAATTTGGAATTAATATCCAAAATATATAAGGAACTCAACTCAGTAGTGAATTAACAAATAACCTGGTCAAATTTAGACAAAAGACTTGAATGCACATTTCTTAACAGATGTACAGATGGCCTACACGTTCATGAAAAAGTGGTCAACATCACTACTTGTCAGAGAAATATAAGATCAAACCCACAATTAATTCTCATCTCAACACTGGAAAATAATGAATCCAGTGCCAACACTGGCATAGAAGAAAAGGCACAGCAACTGTGTGCGTTGGTGGAAATATTAGTACAGTCCTTATAAACAACAAAATGCAACTTCCTTAAAAATAGAAGTAGACTAATACATGATCTAGCAGTATTAATGATATATATATAATATGTATATATTATATAATAAAATTATATATATATAAATATATATATATATATATATTATTACTTGCAATAGCCAAGATATAGACAATCTCAGTGTCTATCAACAGATGAGCTGGATAAAGAAAAAGTAATATGTATACCAAATGAAATACTATACAGACACAGAAAGGAGGAAATTCTATCATCTGTGACAATACAGATGTACCTGGAGGATATTATGCTAAATGAAATAAACCTAGGCACTGAAAGAAAAATACTGCATCATCTCCGTTAAATGTAAAATTTAAAATCATCAGCTCATCGAAGATTAACAGGCTGGTTACCACACAGTGGGGCTTGTGGGGATGGTGGGAAATAGATGCCAGCCAAAGGTTCAATTAGACAAGAAGGGTGATTTTTGGAGACGTTATACAGCATGGTGACCATAGTCAACACTAATGTATTGTATACTCAGATTATTAAGTGTAAATTTTTGATCTCATTACACACACAGAACAGATGAGTGTGTTAACTGATGACAACATTGATCTTGATTTGATCATTTTGCACTGGACACACATATTGTATCAAAACATCATGTTGTATATAAAATTATATACATTTTTATTTTTCAAATAAAATATACATTTTAAAGTGAGATACATTAAACAAATAAGTTTGGAATGCTTGAATACACTAACTGGCTAAAGTTTTAAGATTATGAAATGTTATTCAAAAGTTACATGGTGCAGGTCAAACAGCTGGCCAAACAGCTCAGTGGATTAAAGTGCCTGCAAGCAGACGCAGGGGCCTATGGTTTAATCCTAGGGTCTTCCCTGCCAGCCCTACCTCCGAGGTATGCTGAGACAGGGATTAAGACTGGGCATGGTGATGATTACCTGTATTTCCAGATATTGTGAGGCTATAAATAGGTGGATCACTATGAGTCCCATCTAGTAGTGAGACTCTGAACACCCTGTAGACACTTTCTTAAAAATAAAAAAAAAATTATGTGGTGCAGTCACCACACAAGTCATGACTTTTATGAATAGAACCTTCAACTGTTCAAACTTGAAGCCTAAAAGAATGAGACCTTGAATATTTGTCATTTAAAGTTAAAATTCAGTTGTAGTAAACAAATTAAGTTTCAAAATAAGTAAGTTTTTAAAATTTTGCTCACATTGCATATGATTTTGAGGAAAATCTGATATTAATTTTGTTTGAATTTAAACAAAGCATCTGAAATAAAACAAAAATGTGCTTATCAAAAGTCAGATGTGAAAGAAAAGTTTACTACAGCTGTCATGTCTCCATTTTGACCTTTACTCTCATATTCTCATGCATGTTGCTCAAAATATCCTAGAGAAGTTGCAGGTTATTCACCTATATTTTGTGTGTATTCTTTTCTTTTTCTTTTTCTCAAGATTTACTTTTGTGTTCTATTGGTCTATATAGAAAAATTTCTCTTCTTTTAAACATCCTTGGAAGCTGGTACCCCCAGCAGTGGTAGATAGCTGGGTATCAGGCCATCTTCCATGTAGGCGTTTTGTGTAGAGATTTTACCAATTTCATTTTCTTAGTTTTGACTTGTCACATCAGTCTTTCTCAAGTCCTTGATTTTTTTCTTGCGTTGTTTTAGTCTCTGAATTTTTGCTCATGAATCTAAGAAAAAAAGACGAGCAGTCCCTTTAATTCTATGAGAAAGATCAACACTGCGATAGCCAGTATAAGCTGGCTTGATAATACTTATGAAATAGAGCAGGATAACTAGTTTACAATGATAATAAGAAAGCCAAGGTAACCCTAGTTTTATGAGGCCTCAATCTCTCACAAACTAGGAAAACTTCAAGAATAAGTAAAAAAATTACAAATATGCAAAAAGGCACATGGCACACATTTTGAGCTCTTTTTTCTTGCCCTTTCCTACCCCACCCTTTCCACTACATCTCTTGACTCTGCTCCTCACTGCGAAAGCTCTGTGTCTTTACTTCCTGGCATCTGTCTTCTTTTTTGTTCTTTTTAAAAAGACAATGTGATATTTAAGCATGTGTATCTGATTTACTTCACTTAATGTTATGGTCTCAAGGTGCATCCCTTCTCCTACAAATAATTTGTTTATCTTTATGACAGAGTAATACTTTTTGTGTATAAATTTCCCCCCATTTTTATGTTGTCATATCAGAAAGTCTTGATATAGTTTTCCTCCATATTTGACAAAAGTACAGTTACCTGATGGTATCATTGCTACGAAGCTGTATGAAAATTTTAAAGTTATGAATAATATCAAAGCAAAGTTCAGCAGCTGAAGATCAAAAAAGTTATAAAATAAAAACCTCATATTTTAGCAAAATTATTACCTGAAATCTTTTTGAATTTAAGCTTTGAAAATTAATTGAAATTACTATGACTTAATAGCAGTTTTAGAAAGACTGGGAGAATGCTCATTGTTTATTAAAATTTGCTTTTATGTTATTTATAATTTTAAAATTTTCTTTCAACTTCATAGCTATGATAATATCAAGTGACTTTACTCTTGTCAATTACGGTGGAAAGCTATATCAAGATTTTCTGCTATGATGGCATAAGTGACTGGGGGGGTTCCCACAGCCTGCTCTTCCTGCTGTGCATTTAACATTGAACCCCTCCCATCTTCTGGAGTGTGCTCAGCTGGATGCCTTAGGAGTTCTGTGAGACTTCTCTGTGCCTGTGAATTAATACAAGGAGCTGACAATGGATCCCTGGAAGCCACTACGACACCAGGACAGCTGGGAAGAACGCAAGTGTGGAGACCTGACTGTGATCCAAATGTGTAGACAATGACATCAGGCTCTGTGGTTCCCAGCTCAGCTGCTTCAGAACCACTCCAGCTGCACAAAGGCAGAGGGATGTTGAAGAGTAAATTAGACTGGGGAGAAGCAGCAAGGGCCTCTAGTCTTGATGAATGTGTCCTGGTTTTGCAAGTTCTACCAAAAAAGTGCAGAGAACCTTGCTGGTGGGGTCTGCTGCTGGAAAGGCTCAGAATGAAGAGTAGACAACTCTTCATTATAACACTGCCTTATTCACACAGGAGATAAATGCAGACATGGCAAAGAAGTGCTTTCTTTGGCCTGATATCTGGAAACCAACACAAGCAAGAATGACATGCTGCAGGACAAAAGACCACCATTACCACTGGTATTCAGACAATCAGCTCAATAAGCAAGACAAATCTTGAAGGAGAAATCCAGTTCCACATCGCGTTTTGCACATTAAATAATATCTTTTCTGTTCTAATAAGACTTATGTGATATCTATTTGCAGCTGTGTATTTAGCCTTTGTAGTGAGAGCAGGAGAACTTCTTTTATTTTCTTCTGGATTTGAGATAATAAAACTTTAAACTTCCTGTCAACTGAGATTTTAATTGCTTTTATTTCATTTACCATTAAAATGAGACCTACTATTGAACTTTTGTTTCCACTGTTTTTTTTTTTTTTTCTTTCATTTAATTTAAGTGCCTCAAAGGAATGGCAGATGGAGCATTCATTTCTGTTTATCCCCTCCAGCCTCACAAGGGTCACTTTAATAACTGCCCATTGTATTTGGTGTGCATTTCTGTGCTCACTTTCTTTTAGTTTACCTCTCATTGTTTTCTTTACGTATACACAGTGACTCCACCTGCATTGTCACTCATATATTTTTCCCCGTATCCCTTTTAAAGACCGAAAGGAATGGACCGCTAAGGGGTGTGCGGAGGGCATGCAGCTCTGTGGGAGTCCTCCTGCCTTGCCGGAGGAGGCTGGGCTCAGGGCACGCCGATGGGGTTACACTACGCAGGGGCGATCAACCCCGATATTTCAGGGAATTTATTTCAGTGTTTTTCCTGTGACTTTCACACTGCAGATTTCATGTTTTATTCAAAATGTGGGCCTGTTCCTATCAAATTCAAACGTGTATACAGTTTAAAAATCAAAGGTAAGACTTTTTCTGGTTGAAAAGTTGAACACCAGGCTTTTGCATTAGGTCACACTCCCTCCCCACTCGTACTGATCCTTTTAATTTTTGACATAGAATCTGGTTTAATCACTAAATTGCCTGGGCTGGGCTTGAACTGGCGATCCTCCTGCCTTAGTTGCCCAGAGTGCAAGGCTTGCAGCACTAACCACCATGCCATCTGAAGTAAGACAGTTTTAGTGAACAAAACACTTTCCCTTATTTACAATTCTTCAATTCCATTTCCAGTTTACAAAAGCACTTGCCGCCTTTTGTCCATCTCTCCTGTTTGTATTTGCTTCAAGTTTCTTTTTTCTTTTTGGGGTCCCAGGGATTTGCTTCATGTTTCTAAAACAAAAGACTATGCAGCTATCAGCTTTACTATTTTTGGCATTGTGCAATGAAACTTTTGTCTGACTGAGTCAGTAGGGTTTCTTTTCTAATATATTTCTAATTCCCTCTTAACTCTAATAATTTGATAAAATTGCAGCAAATCGTTATTTCAGTCAGCATTTTTCATGATCACCAGGACTTTCTCCACGTAATCAACACTGGGATGAATGAGTAGCACCGACAACAGCAACAACAAAAAGTAATGCTACTTTAA
>NW_004524700.1:5764093-5765946 GCF_000260255.1 Octodon degus | reverse complement strand
TAGGACAGTTTCAATAATTACCACATTGCACACATTCTTCCCAGTGGATATTTGCTGTAAAAGATGCAGACAAGATATCCTATTTACAAATACCATTAGAACAAATCACTCTATTCATTAAGAGAATGAAACTATATATCTATCCTAACCACTTTGAATACACAGATAAAAAATGGACATTCATCTGTATACCCTTTTTTTGTTTAGTTCCGTTATTTGAATATTATAGGTCTGTAAACTCAGCAAAATATTCTAAAAGAGTCCAGTAGCCCATAATAATATTGGGTCTTCCGCTTGACCGGCAATGTCAGAAATAGTTGACCTGAGTCCCCTACAGCTCAACATAACACCATGGCTTTACTTCTTATATTTAATTTTTATATTTTTCTGCTGGATGATTAAGACCAAGGTAAAGCAGGACCTATGCAACAAGAGTTGCAGCTTTTGGGTCTGATAAGTTCAGTGAAATCCCCTAAGGATTTATCCTGAGATCCTGTACCTCAGATTGTAGAACATTTTTCAATGTCAGCCATGGGGATTAGTCACGGCCATTGCTTGGCCAATGTGCTCTCTGTGAAAGCCTGAGAGAATGTTTTCTCTCCATGTGACTCTCCTTAGGCACACATCATTGATCACTTTCCTCCTTGGCCCCATAATCCTCTTGATCAGAAAATTTGGGACACTGTTACATGATGTTACAGTACAAGTTCTCATATGCCCTGATTCTTAATTGACCTTGGAAGCCAAGGGCCAAAATGTTGGCCTTCCTTGCAGCCCTCCTTTTTCTCTAATTTTGGTCTGCACACTTAGGTGGTTAACCATCCAGAAAACAAGCTTATTGTTATTACCATACAATTTAGGCTATTAAGCTTAACCTAACTATCTGTCTGCACATCAAACATTTTAGATATAATATGGAACAGATATTTTTCATCAAATATTGATATGTTGAACTTTAAGTCCCTACATAATATGATGAAAAAACATTTAAAAATTAGAATATATGTTAAAATAGGCATAAAGAATCCTATGCTTCTTATGTTTACACATAAGTCCAAAAATCTCACCATATACAACATTGAAGCAGGACAGTTCCACAGTATTCCTTTTCCAGTCTCTTGCTTTCATTCAGCACCCCCTTCTTCTTGAACAACCATCTACGCAAGAGACAGCAGCAACTGGCACGTCATGACAAACAGCCCATATTCAGAAGACCAGAATGACAGGCACTCCAAGAATGAAGCTACTATTACAAATTACCATCTGCAGTGCAGTAGCTTAGCTCACACGTATCAGTATATATAAGTAGTCAGGTTGAGGATCTTTCCAATTAACTGCTAGATTACTAGATTAAAAAATCTGAAGATTCTCAGGAACATTGCCTTGCCCACCTTCTACATATAACTGTATGGCTTGACTTATTAATGTTTCCTAGCTCTTCTCCTTTCCCTCTCTTGATTACTTAGTCCTTGAGATCCTGCTTTCCTTTCACTTGTATTATACCTTTCTATTTGTATTTCTTCTTTTGAGTTCTTATACTAGCAGGACTATATGATATTTACACATGGGTGCCTGGTTTATTTCACTTATGAATATATGTTCAAGTGGCATCCACTTCAATATAAAGGCTTCGAGCTCATCATTTTTAATAGCTGTATAATACTCCATTGTGTAAAAATACCACATCATTTTCAACTATTCCTCAGGTGATGGGCATCTTGATTGTTTCCAAGATTTGGCTACAACAAGTTGTGCTGCTATAAACATAGGCACACATATATCACTATGATATGAGGTTTTCAGACCCTCTGGGAAAATTCCCAGCAGAGGAATAGCTGGTTTAAATGGGATTT
>NW_004524700.1:5755782-5763993 GCF_000260255.1 Octodon degus | reverse complement strand
GGGGGGGAAGGTTCTAGTACTAGGGTAGACCCTAGTCCACTAAGGTCTCACTACAAGACCGGACTTATAGTGATTCTCCTGCTTATAGCCTCTCAAGAGGTGGGATTACAGGCAAGGGCCATCAGGCCCAGGGCAATTGCCATCTCAGCGCCCCCAGGGGCGGGGCCAGCATGACAGGCCCCAGGATCGACCCCTGGCCCCTGCGCCTGCATACAGGTGCTTTAATCTGCTGAGTTATTTGGCCGGCCTCTATTTCTGTTTTCTTATCAACCTCACTCAAATACTTGGTTCATTTGTCATATGGCAATTAGTCCTTTTTTGTTTTTCAAAAATTAAGCACAAATAGTTTCAGTTCTGATTTTTGCTTTTTGGAGCCCTCAGTTCTTTCATTCTGGACTGATCTATATAGTAAGGAATTCCCAATGCCATTATCATTTCGTTGTTGATGTTTTAAAGACAGCATCTTGTTATATGGTTCAGGCTGGCCTTGAACTTTCTAGGGTAGCTTGAGACGGCCTTAAACTCTTGAGAGATCATTCTGCCTCAGCCTCCTAAGTGCTAAGATTACAGAAGTGCCCTACTTGACACGTCGTGTCATTATCATTTTTATTTTAATAATTTTTTACTTCTAAAATTGACATTATTACACTGTCGTGTCCCTGCAATGCCCGTAAGATTTATTTACCTTTCAAATTACACTTTATAGATAACCGTCGCTTATTAAACATAGGCCAACAGGGTACGGAGCAGCTGTTTGACCTGCCTGTTTTACACTGATCAATATATTGGCTCTCAGCTTCTTTTCTTAAAACCCACAAAAATAGATAGGAGTCCTTTGAACTGCTCATCAGAAAGCAGGGCGGGGCCTCACTTTAGCGGGGCAAGAGCCTGCCTGCAGCACTGGTGCTCTCAGGCCTCTCCGGAGCATCATTTGCCCAGCTCGGGTCTGCCCAGCTCCGGACTGCCAGGATGGGCCTGGCCGCCTCTCTGATCTGTGCTGCCGGCAGCGCAGAACGCTTATGCTCTCACACTTAGCGTGGGCTGTGTGTCATCCTCTGGGCATGAACTTCCGGCGTTTGTCTCCTGTGGTTTCTATGCCCTGCTTGAACCCAGAAGGCACGCTCTGCTCTTTATCCCTCGAAGACGTACTTCTGGTCTTCAAGAAACTTCCACCTCCCAAGAACAGCTTGAAATAGCTAGAAGCGCGTGAGCCAGCTGGACCACGAGCTTGAGGGGAGCACAGCGGAATCGCGCCCGGCCTGGAGGCCGCGGGGTCCAGGCTCACGCCCAGCTCGGGACCGCCAAAGCCCAGCAGTAGATAGCAGACCGCAGGGCAGAGCAGGCTGATTCCAAGAGTCCAGGCCAGTTTGCACGCCAGCGTCACTTAGCTTTTTGGTTTCAATCGGATTGACACGGTCAATTTGAACTGTTTTCTGACACCTCAAGGACTAACGCACCGCACCAGGACGTGGCAGCCCGCACCCCTTGTCCTAGCTGTGCGGTGGAATAGAGCAGGTTGCAGAATGCTGTTTCATTTTTCCCTAGCTTTGAAAGGAAAAAGTTGTACTCGGTTTTTACAGCCCCTTAGAGTGCTTAACCTTTCTCCTTGCAAGTGTTTATAACGGTCCCATTAACAACCGAGCCTCTGTGAAAAGTGGCTCAGTCGCTGCACTGCGAGCTACTTTACGTTTTGCTGAGACAGGAGTGGGTGGGGTTGGCTACTGTCAGCACGAAGGGTGCCTTGGCCTCGGCACAGCCCCAGGGAACATGTAGAATTACAGCTGTCTGGTAGGTGCTTCTTAAGCTGGTGGATATACACGCGAGATTTTTAAATATTATTTCCTGAGATTTAGATATTCTTTACATTTCCTTAGGGCATTTTCTACAGATGATGGCGACTGCCCTCCCCGGGATGAAATAGCAGACCTCGCAGATTACTTACATTGTTCGAGGGTCCTTAGCACAACGCTGCAAAAATTAGAAAAGGATTGTTTTTCTTTGTGGTCCTGGGGATTGGACTCAGGGCCTTTGAATGAAGCTACATCTTCAGCTCTCTTCATTTTAACTTTTTGTTTGAGACAGGGTCACATTGTCACTAACTTGTTAGTCTGGGTTTGAATTTAGAGTCCTCTTGGGACTCTAGCCATGCCCCTCTGTGCCTGGTTTACACAAGATTTTTAAATGATTTTTCAGTATAATAGCAAAGACTTTAAACAGTAAAAATGTACAGTAACCAATATCATCCTCAACTCTCCCAGCCAAAGAGAGACCCTGTTAACGTATTGGTATTTGTGTTTGAATTTTTCTTTATGCATATATATTTATGTTTCATTTCTAGCTTAAGCACTATTATAGATGCTGAACATACAGGAGTAATCAGTTAAAGATCCAACCCAGAGCACGCTATACAACTGTTTGGCTAGTTTTCTAAGCTGATTAATTTTTATAAGCAGCTTTCCATGTCATCATACATTTTTAAGGAGTATGTATATTTGCTGACATTTTATCTATGTTTTATATTATTTATTTATTTATGCCTGAAGGTTGGGATTGCAGGCATGTGCCACCATGCCCGGCATATGTTTTTTAATGTTGAAGTAATACTTCAAGAATTTTATAATAAATAATTCTATGACAAGCGTAACCTTCATAAATTTTCAGTTTTCCTTAGGATGAATTCATACAAGTAGAAATTGTGAGCCAAAATGGAGCAGTATTTTTGAGGCTTTTCTCATACATTGTCAAATTACTTGTGGAACGTTTGAAAATTACATCAGCTTTGCGTGTAGCAGTGTGTCGGCCCTCCACGTTCATCGTACCGCATCCTCCAGCAGCTTGCTCCCTAGAGGTCCAGCGCGCAGAGGCCAGACTTCCTGTAGAGTTAAGCTGTAGGGAGGCGCCCCCGGAAGTCATCGGGCACACAGGCCACGCCCCCACAGCTGGCCTTTGTCTTCTAGGGGCTTCCCACTGGCCCAGATGACCCTGTCGCTCTCAGGTTGTGCTTGTGTCTGTTTTTTTTTTCTTTATTTATTTATTCATTATTAATTTTATTGAGAAAAATAGTAATGAGACAGTTTCAAAACAGGTTTAGAAGGACAGTTACAATCATTAATACATCACATATTGTTGTCTTCAAAGTGGTTATTCATAGTACAAGATGCAGACATGATAACCTGTCCAAACACTATTAGTACAAATCTTTCTTCTTGTTGAATTAAGAGAGAGAACTTTTGTAATGGCTTTTTTATTAAAAGTCCTTCAAAGACTTAGTTTCCATTCATCATCTTTTTCTTTAAAGAGCCTTACAACCATAAGGCCCATTATATGATTCCAGAGCCATATAATAATAGTTTTATTGTACTCTAAATGTTCATGAGAATAATATCTTTTCATGTAGTGAGAATTTTTTTCTATTGAATATTATTTGGGCATTTTTATTTATTTATTTTTCTTTCCAATATGGTTGTGCTATGTAGCTTAGCCTGACTTTGAACTCATTCTGTACTCTAGGCCAGCCTCCTGCCTCAGCCTCCCAAGTGCTGGGACTACAGGCATTCCCTAACACGCCTGGCTTTTGTGTGTGTGTGTGTGTGTGGGGGGGCATCTTTTCTAAAGTTTTACTTTCATTGTTACTTTGTTTTCATTGAATTTTTTGTTTTTCAGATATTAAGGATGTATGTATTTGAAGTATGCCTTTTTAGTTTATCATTTAGCATCCATGAGTAAGATAGCTTATGATACTATTATAGTATCAAATTTTCATTTATTTTTGAAATCAAGTTTATCCTTATTTTAGTAATATTTTCAAAATAAATATATATAGTCATAAAAATTTTGCTAGTGTGAAACTATCTGAGGGTTTGATAGAGTATGATAAAAAAAAATTGCCTCGGAAAATTTGAATGTTGTTGCCGTGATTTGCTCTTATGATCTCGTACGATTAGTGGCTTCTGGGTTTCTGTCCTAGTCAGTGGTCCAGGTTTTCGTTAGGATATATCTTACAATGAAATGAATAAGCTGTAAATGCAAACCACAAGTTTGAATACATTTTCAACAAATTGTGTAACTTTTGTTGAGTTCCTTGTATATCAAATCGATCAATGCAGGATGGGCTCTTCTTTTAGGGAATGTACACAGCTAGGTAGCTATAACCTCCACCTAGATTTACACAGTATCAATCAACATATAACTTATTGTAAGATGGTCCAACTGCCGTGGAAATCAGTGTGAAGAGTCCTTAAAGAACTCACTAGAATTAAAGGCATAACATCCCCAGTGATACACACACACCCATGTTTATAGATATATACTTTGTAATAGCTTAATCTTGGAAACAACCCAGATGCCCACAAAGTGATAAGTGGATTTGAGAAAAACATGCTTTTTATGCAATGGAGTACTACACAGCTACTACAAAGCAAAACCTTGAAGTATTTTTTTGTTAAATCGATGAACCTTGAGAGCATACTTTCACCTGTAGTAAATCAGACACATGTGTAAATGCCACACTGTCTTTCTGATGTGAGAAATTGAAAGTGTAAGTAAGAACCAAAATGTATAATAGATATTGTGAAATAGGAAATAACTCTTCAAAGATAAAGGGAAATTGGGAGGGGGTGAAGGAAAAAGAAAAAAATGAGAAAAAAAGAATAAAAGGGAAAGAAATTTTGTAAATAAGGAGGGGAAAGGGATTTGAAGAGATGAGAGGGGAATAGGATAAAAGAACTAAAATGTGTCCTACACAGGTCCTAATTCCCTAGATGAATGTGGTCACCATGCTTATCTAAATTGTACCAATAAACTTAATTATGAAAAAAGCATAAGAAATTTTCCATATCATTTTGCTGCCACTTTGTCCACTAGTTCCCAATTTAGGCAACCACAGTCCATCTACTGTTGTGTTAATGCTGCCTTCTCTGCAAATGTACAGTGAATAGAAGCACAGGAATGTAGTTTCTTGTGTCTGACTGCCTTCTTGGCGTACTTATGAGATTCTTGCTTGCTACGTGGATCAGCAGTTACCTCACTGTTTTTTGTTGACAAGTAGCACTCTAGGCTTGACTGTGCCACAGGTTCCTTTTACATTGCCCTGTTCATGGACATTTGATTGTTTGTAATTTGTAGCTGCTACTCATTTTTCTGAGGTAAACCCCCATACATAAAGCTGTGCAGACAGTGATTTAATTTCTCTTGGGCAGATAACAAGATAACAAAAAATGGAACTGCTGATTGTATTAGGTGCTTGTTTAACTTTAAACAAAATTTTAGAAGGCTTCCCAAAGTGGCTATACCATTTCACAGTCCAAGCACTTCTTTATGATCAATACAGGTTTTCAACATTTTGCCACCATTTGTTACTGCTATGGCATTTAACTTTGGTTCTCCAAAGGGAACATAGTGATATCTCATTGTGGTTATAGTTCTCATTTCCTTAATGACGAATGATGCTAAGCATATATCACTTTGTGCTTCTAGTCTTTAGATACATAATATTTATATTTCTAAATAGAAATAGAGAAACATAAATATAAAGATATCTCTATATCTATCTATCTATCTATCTATCTATCTATCTATCTATCTATCTATCTATGACTTAGTCTCCTCACTGAGCTACATTTCCAACCTTCTTAACTATTTTCTTCCAGGGGGCTGGTAAGTGGGCCAACTTGAGCTCAAACTTGTGATCCTTCTATCAGATCCTTCCTAGTAGATACAATTATAGCCCTGCATCACTATGCCTGGCCTATATACCTTCTTTAGTAAGGTGCCCATTTAAATTATTTTTCCATTCAATAATTAGTCTGTATATTGTTGACTTTTATGTATTTAATTTATTTTCTGAATAAAATTACTGTGGAGTATTTTGAAAATATTTGTTAATTTTATTTATTTTTTAAATTTTATTCTTTTGGTAGAGGGGATCACTATACAGTTAAGACTCATAGTGATCCTCCTGTCTCAGCCTCCCCAATGCTGGGATTACAGGTGTGCACTAGTGCGACCAGCTTCCATGGCCAGCACAGCATGCCTGATGTTCCTTGCAGGTTCAGTGTGTGGTACCAGGGATTAAATTTGGGACCTTACGCTTGCCAGGTGGCTCTTAGGCTGCTGAGCTATCTCCTCAGCCCAATATTCATTAGTTCATTAGCTCACTTTTTCTTTTTGTTAAATGATGCCATTTCAAAAACAAAATTTTAACTTTTTAATAAAGTTAAAAATATCAGTTATTTTACTATTTTTACATTTTGTGTTTATCTGAGAAATCTTCACCTAATCATAATTAAAATCAATTTCTCTTACTAGCTTTATATTTTTAGGCTGTATAATTCTATCTGGTTTAAGAAATTTTTGTGTGTTGCCTGGTATTATACTTTAAGTTAGTTTTGCTCTGTTTTGATGTTTGCACATGAGTATTTTATGTACTGGAAATACTGTTGTCTCTTATTGAATTCCCTTGGTCTCCTTTATGAAAAGTAATTGACCATGTATGTGTGAGTCTATTCACTTTCCACTGCGAAAACAACACTTCGATTTTGTAGATTTGAAATGGTTTTGAAGCTTTATTTTACCTCCTCCAACTTTGTCTTTCAGAATTATTTTGTTAGTCTTGATCTTTCCAATTTTTTATGTATATTTTAGAAGCTGCCTTTTAATTTTGATAACCATCCTACTGAATTATGTTTGAGGTTATTCTGAATCTATGCATAAATTAGAATAAATTATTATAATATTAAATATGCTAATTTCATAATAAATACGTATTAATGTTTCTGTTTATTTAACTATTCTGTAATTTCCCCCAACAATACTTTCTGTATGCACCTAGTATCTTTAGTTACACTCCCCTTCTTCCCTTTCTGATGTTGATGACATCATATCTTCCCTTCCTCCCCCTTCTTTCCTTCTCTTCTCTTCCAATTTGCTCAATCAGAGAAATTATCAGTTCTGTTTATTGCTTAAAGTAAACAAGTAAATACATTTTTTCCTATAAAACCTATTAAAATTGCATTGGTCTTTACTATAGTCTTCTCATCTTATTCATTGTACTTACCTGGCTTTATCTTGCTCTCCTATTTCTAAAATCTAAAGTTTCAAACTATGTTATTTAGTTCAGTTCCTGTATTCTCTTATTAGAAGAAATATTTAGAGGACTGGCCAAATAGTCCAGCGGATTAAAGCACTTGCTTAGGCAGCACATGGGATGGAAGTTCAATCCCCTGGCCTGCCTGGCTGGGCCTGCCTCTGCCTCTGGGGTGCCCTTGAGAAGGCAATTGAGACTGGGCATGGTGGTGTGTGCCCACCAATAATCCCACTATTTGGGAGGCTATAAATAGGAGGATCACTAAGAGTCTGATCTATGCAGTGAGACCCTGTACACCCTGTCCTAAATACAAAAAGAAAGAAAGAAATATTAAAGTTTTACTATTTTGTATTTTATTTTAATGTATTTCAATATATTTACAACTCCTTCTTTGAACCTTGGGTTAAGTGTTCACTTTTATTTTCTGTATTTTAGTAATTCTTACATTTCTGGGCTTGATTCTAATTTAATTCTACTGTGGTCAGTAATAATTCACAGTATGCTTTTATGCAAATTGACTCTTGTTTATAATCTTGTGTACAATTTATTGTCACAGTGCTCTATTTTTATTTTCTCTTGAAAACACCAATAATCTGAAGGGTTGAATATTCTTTATCAGTTGGGTACCTTGTTTGATAAATAGTGTTGCTTCATCTTTACTGATTTGCTATTTGTTCTATTAATTACAAAGAATGAAATATTAAAATTAACAGCTGTAATTGTTGAAATGTCTCTATGTGTTTTAATTATATTAGTTTTTTCATGTACTTTATGCCTTTGCTTTTGGATGACTTAGAATTCAGCAATAATTTAAGATGTATTAAGTTTTATTAACATACCATTTTAGTTTGCTAACCTATAAGAACATTTTAGTCAGTTTTAGAGATTACAATATACATATTACCATCATCTATATTAAATTACTACTGATTTAATTCTAGTAAAATATATCGACATTATAACAGTACAGCTTACTTTCCTCCCTTATCTACCCATATATTTTATGGATCTGATAATATGATATAGCTTATTATTTAAACATTTATAGAATTAAAAAGCATAAGAAAAGAAAGGTGTACTTATATAATTCTTCGCCTCCTCCTCCTCCTCCTCCTCCTCCTCCTCCT
>NW_004524700.1:5743579-5755682 GCF_000260255.1 Octodon degus | reverse complement strand
CCATTTCCTCCTCCTCCTCCACCTCCTTCTTCCATTTAGGACAGGGTCTACAGGGTGCACAGGGTTTCACATAGATCGGACTTGTAGTGATCCGCCTGTGTACAACCTCCCAAATGCTGGCATTATAGGCGCGAGCACCGAGCCCAGTCTGAATTGCCCTCTCAGCGCGTCTGGGGGCGGGGCTGGCATGCAGGCTGGGTATTGAACTCCCAACCCTGTGTCTAAGCAGACGCTTTAATCCGCTGAGCTTTTTGGCTGGCCCGATAGTTTCTTCTTTTAAAACATCAGTTATGCTGTCTCTTGTCTTTTATCCTATATTAATCATAAGAAATATGTGATATGTGGGTCTTTTCCTTGCTCCTTTTCAATACCCTTCTTCTTGTAAGCTTATATGGTAACGTTTTCTAGCTGAGTTCAGTGCTCATAGGCCATTTCTACTCCACTGAAGCATTTCAAAATGCTTACTGTCTTAAGATGCTCTTCTGAACTCTGATTTGGTTCTTCAGTTTCATTATTTCTCTTAATTCTTTAATCTAACTAGAATATCTGGTGCCACTCAAAGCCATGTGGCTGAGGGAAGAAAGGAGACACTGGTTTCTGTTGACTACTCTGAGTACATTTCACATTTATTATGTTTGATTCAAAATTAGACATTGTGAGAAGAATGTTGTATCAACTTTGAATTCTGATTTTGTTTCTCTGCACTGCGTTTTCACAATGCCAATGTGCTTTAACTTGAATGACAGAATCTATCTCCCCACAGTGGCATGCAGCCACTGATGCCTCTGCTTATTTACTTTTTCTGCCTCTTAGTTTGTCCTCTGTGTCTGTGTGGCCCAGTAGCCACTGATTTGGGCAGGGATTATGTACACCTGAACTCTTAAAATGTACAGTTTGCTTTTCTTCTGTCACTGGGGCCCTTTTTGATTTAAGGAGCACCTGGCAAGTCTCTGTAAGGGGTCAAGATTTCCTTAGTTTTTTGTTTTCTCTGTTCTCTTGAGTCTCCACCCTCATCCACTGCTTAGTGGTCAGCTAGATCGGTGGGGAGTGACTATGTCTGCTCTCCTGTCAGGTTCTAATACCCCTAGCATCCTGGGATGCTGAGCATCTGCCCCTAGATGGCATTACCATTGCCTTCTGCTTCCTTCAGCCAGTGAGTTCATGGTCTATCTCAGATCCACTTCCCTGTTATATGGCAGGATATACACCCTGGAGAGAATCAGACCTTTGAGACAATCCACTTTATATTCTTTTTTCAAGTGTTACAATCCTATCTTGTTAACTGTTTTGTACCTTTCCCCCTTATATATACATACATTGTTTATTTCTGCAGTTGTTTAGGTTAAATAACAAGACTAGACCTAGTAACTCTAAAAATGGTAGTGTGAGTGAATCTAACTGATAAGATTTTCTGTATAAATGTATATGGCCATAGAAGACCCTTCTTCTAAGCATTTGAAACATTCTTATGGTGCAAATATTATAATATTTTTGATACTTAAGCATTATGTCAACTTGAGTAAGAAGTGCCCAACTGACTGGCTTAGCACAGTTCTGGGACAGACTGAATGGCCTTGCAGAAGATTCACTCTGGGTGTGAGGGACAAACCAATAAGCTTGTGGACTGAATGGAATAAAAAAGGAAAGAAGAAAAGCTTGCTTCTGTCTCTTTGGGGGACTCCAGCATTGGTCTTTGCCTTCATCTCATGGCCTTCAGTGCAGACACTTCAGCCTTCTCACGCAGACTTCTGGGAATTCTGCTATGGATTCACATTAGGCTCTACAGTGAGGTTCAAGCCCTTGAGTTTTGATTGAATCCTTTGGGCCTCAAGTACACAGACAGCCCTTTTGAAGTCTTCCACAACTGACTCTGTAGGTGGCCATTGCAAACCCACCTTGTGAATCCAAATTATGCATTACTCAACCTTTACTGAAGTGCCCATATTCTTAGGTAACACTAACATTCGTATCACCTCAAGTATATGAGAAAATTAGTAGAGAACATGATTTGAATATAATTTCAATTTCACTACTAACAGTACAACCAATAGTAGTATTATCAAAAAGTTTGTTGGGAATCATATGTGTTTGGAGCAAATTTTGAAAATTAAGAATACAAATACTCAATAAGGCATAATTTCACATTTCCTAGGGTTTATAGTACACTGAGAGAAGAAAAATATATAAGACATATGATAATATAATCCAGCAAATAATAACAATCTTGTGATTGAGGAATAAACACAGTGAGTGGTTAAGAAGGTAGTGTAAATTTCATGGGAAGAGATTGAATAGGTGAAGCAAAAAATCTTTAAGTGTTACAAAAGATTTTTAACCCTTATACTAGGACTATTTAAGATATAAAAAGTAGGTGGTGAGATAATGAGCAAGGCAAAATGCTCTAAAGTGGAATTACAGGCCTAAGCAATGAGTAGCAGCTGGCGCTCACTTTTACAATTGAAGCACAGCGTGGTATGGTGGCGACTGTGGCATCACCACCACGAAGAAATGACTTATGAAGGAAAATTACCCTTAAGCTTCTGCTGATTATTGTTCTCAAATAATGCAGGCTCATATTGCCAGACTTTCTCATCCTCAAGAAAAATTTAGAAAGCTACTTTTTTTGTGCAAAATCTCACAGTTTTAAATGTTGGCAGGCAATCAACTATTTTATTGTGTTGTTGAGGGCACAGAGATGATGTCTGAGAATAAATTTGGTATGTAAGGTACAAGCCTACCATAATAGTCAGTGTTTACCACAGAAACAGATTTAATGCAAGATACACATCTGTGTAAAAATGTATGAGTAGTTTACAGTGGACACCCCGAGTCAGGTGTAGACATGTGCAGAAGGCCTGTATGTGCTCTGGATATCTGTAGGATCAAGGTGAAGGCCTGGAGCTGAGAGCAGAGGCCCCTTGAATATGCATCTGGAGCCAACAGGTCTGCACTGGAGCTAGAGATGATGGTCAACCTGAAGACTGGAGGTTCTCATAGAAAACAGAAGAGAGCCTTCCTTCTGTGTTTCCCTTTTATACTATCTAGCAACAGTCCTCCTTAGGGTGGGTCTTCCACACCCACAACTGAGCTGGATCAATTTAGTTGGATGTTTCTTTCTCAAGTTGACATAATTAGTTAGCTATTGTACCTATGATATTCAAGTCCACACATGATGAAAGATGGATTAAATTTGTGGTAAGACAATTTGCCTCAAACATAGTCTGTACTAGAAATAACAACCTAATAACTTGGTGCAGTCAAGCTTCTGCCTCCCTAGAGCATTTGGTGATTGCTATTGCAACTTGAGCATCAAATAATAGAAACACCTTCATATAATTTAGAAAGCAGATATATTTAAAGCTCACTTAGAAATTCATGGGCAAGAGTTGTAAATAAAATCCTTGTTTTTATATACTTGGTGTTTAGCTACAGGGTTCTTGGAATTTGTAAGATCAATATTTGTTAAAAGGAGATGAAAGCTCCCTTGCAAATCTGAACTCAGTGCTGCACAAGAGGTTTCAGGGGCTCCACAGGTTCATCATTGTGTATCAGAACAAGTATTTAACCAGAGGAGAAGGCATTTTGCCATCCAGATTATAACTTCTTTGGTAAGTCAATTAAGCCTGTATTTTCAGTACCTGTTCCAGGCTTTCATAGTGCACATTACCTGCAGTTAACTCTGATGGAGAGTGAGTTGTTCACTTACAAGAGTGCCCTAGAAAATAGGTGTCTAATTTGAGTTGCCTCTGTTTAGGGCTGAATACAGAACTTTTGAGATTAAATTTTGCTTTTTTTCAATACTGAGACCTAGTTTTCCATTATTAGATATGTAGTAAAAGCTTAAAGAAAATTATGTTTTTATATAAAAATATACTTGTAATAACATTTTCAGTTGTTAAGTCTAAATTAATTTAAACCACCTGGCTATTATTTCCTTCAATGTGGAAGTAAATATGAAAGTAAAATAAATGGAATGCTATGTTAAATGAAAAATTGAAGTACTTCGGCTGAATTTGAAATATCTGAATACAGAAGTAGACTGCACTAAATAGAAAAATGTTTCAATAAATTGGTTTATATTGTACAAAGAACCTCAAACTTGTTTAAACAACTTTGTTGTTTAAAATCAGTTAAAATATACTTCCCTCTTCTTACATATAAAGTAAAGTTTAATTTTTAAAATTTGAATATGATTTTAAAATATGTGTAACTGATGCTGTCTGAGAAAAATTAAATAAATATGCAATTAGCACTATAACAAACCTTAATTGCTCATTGATTTCAATCAAATGCTTTTATTTTTATTTTTTTCTTTTTCCTTTTTTTTTCAAATGCTTTTAAAAATGTATTTTCAAAAATATCTGGGGAAACTAAAAGTGATAAGTAGTGTTTATGTTGATTTCTCCTCGCTTTTGATTTTATTGTTTCTTGAAATAGTTTAGCCTCTTGTTCTGATGGTGTCTTCTCTATTTAAGTGAAGCTAAACATATAGCACAGTAAAGTCCACAAATTTTTCTGTCTTAACTAATCTCTGAATTTTTCTTGCTTTGGTTTTGTTTCTGAAGTTGTTTTTCCCTTTGGGATGTGCTATAGCCGTACTTTTTCACAGCAAATCCACATTTTTACCTTCTATCGCATCTAAGAGTCCTTGTCTTGCAAGAAAATTTTTTCTTTTATTTGATTTTGCTGGAGGCACACATATTGATTTTGGAGTACTGTAACATAATTCTAAGTCTTGAGAAAATTTTTCAGCTTCAAATTCTCAAAGCACCTAGAAGTCCTGTGTAAATCTATATATGAGTTTCAATTTAACTATTGAGTTTATTATGCTTTGATTAAACATTGCATGTTCACTTTGTAAACTAAATTTTTTTGTGTGTGCTGATCACACAAAACATACTTTTCAAATTATCTGTGCTGACAGGTGGAGCTTCCATGTAGGTGCATTGGCAGGAGTGGAATTGGAGTGCTCTGCTAGTGACAGGGCCACACGAAGACTCACTTAGGTAGGAGTCAAAAAATCAAAATCTTATCTCCATTTTCCATTGTTATTAAACATTTTTTAGTTGATAGTCTGTTTCCCTTTCCCTAGGTGGCAACTCTAGTTGATTTCAAGTCTTTTTTCTCTCTCTTTGAATTAACAAATAGGTTGTTCTTCCTTTTTAATTTGGAAATAAAACTTGTTTGTAGAATATGTGATTTAAGACATTAATTTGCTGAATTATGTTTCAAAGATGGTTAAAGTTGAAGTTTTTTAATATTTATTTGTTTGTTTGTTTGTTACAGGGTCTTGCTACACAGTTTGGACTCATAATGATTCTCCTGTCTCAGCCTCCCCAGCACTGGGATTACAGGCATGTGCCCCCATGCCTGGTTTAGGTGGCCAGCAAGGTATGCCTGGGAGTTCTGGGGCTGGCACTGCATGTGGTACTGGGAATCAAACCAAGGTCCCTGCACTTGCCAAGCAGGCACTTAAACCCCTGAGTGATCTCCTCAGCCCACAATTGAAGTTCTTATAGGCCCTGATGACACCTGACTGTCCCATGGTATTTTCACAGGTTGTGTATGGGTTTCTTGAAAGGCTATTGACTAAGAGCATGAGATCATATTTGACTCTGTTTCTGATGATTTTTTCTTTTTGTTAGTTTTCCAGCTCTTGGTGTCTACCAATAGACACCTCAGTTGTTTCTGCTGAGGTCTTTGGTTGTTTTCCTTTTTCTATACCCCACCATCTTTCCCAAAGGAAATTAATGGGCCTGACTGAGATGAGCACGGACCACAGTGCACCTGCGCTTGGATCCCCATCCAGATCTCTGGCTCCACTGGCGATCGCGACGACGTTATTCCCATCTAGCTTTTTAGATTTTCTTACTTGCAAGTCAGTTATAAATCTGTATCTGGTTTAGTTTTTACAAATCAGACATTGGTGCCTGTAACCTCAAGATTTCAGAGAACGCAGATCAAAATCTTGAAAAAATTCCCCTGAAGCCTTCTCAGCTCACCTCAATGTGAAGAAAGACGTGCGTCTCCCCTCTAGCCTTTACTGAGGAGGATCATACAGGTAAGGTAAGGTGAAACATTCGGATAAATCTTTCTCTGAAAAAGTCCTGCTTTGCAGCATCACGAATCCATTACATACTCATGAACTTCGGGGAAGATGCAGGGATACAGGACTGCGGACCTGTGTGAAGCGCCTATCTCACCACTTGTATGCTCCTTTATACCTTGAATTTGTCTTTATCATAGGCTTTTATAGTTGTTAAAACTTTGCAAACCGTGGATGAGATGACACCAGATATCACTGAGAAATATAGACAAAAAGTATAGAGAACAATGCAATTTTGTACAAATAAGAACTTCAGGATTTTCAAATTAATTTTTTTACTCATTACCTTTAGAAAATTGAACATTTATTCAAACCATGGGTAAAATTCATGACCTTATCCAAAACCTAGGGAAAATTACCTTTATGATTATCTGTGCTAATAACCTTTTATGAAGAGGAAATTTATATCAGATTCCATGTATATAATCTTTGCAATGTGGAAAATATTGTCTAATTAGTTATTTGTGTTAGTGGGTTTTGTGCACGATCTTCTATGGAATAAATTGAAATAATGAAAATGATGCTATTTATATTAGAATAAGTGGTCATAGATTTTAATATGTAAATAATCTTATACATCATTAGTTTAACCACTTAACTCCATACATAGATATATAATAACAATAGTAATAATATCCATATTTACTTAGTGCTCTTGAGAATGTAGAAACCCACAAATATTCTTAGTCTCTTTTAAGATCACAGCAACTTGCAGGAGGATTCACATTTCCAAGTTTCCGTCTTTATTATCATACTGTGCAAGAATAGGTACATGTAATTAATTTATGAAACTGAAAGGTGAAACGCAAATGTTTATGCTACAAATTAAAAAATCTAAGAAATAACAAGTATTTGCTCTAGGGCTGTAAGAGTTAACTGCAAAGATAATGACTATTAATCTAATGAAAAATGTCATGAAATTTTCTTTTAATTCCAGGAGGAGCTTGATTACATCTACACGGGTGAAAGAAAATATGATATCATGGAACACGGCTTTATAGGCTCCTCTATGGGATATTTTAACTTTAAGAAAATAAAAATGCTGCATTCTACAAAATATCTAATTGATCATTGAGAAGCAGATCCCTTCCCCATAGCTGTATTCTTTCCAACTTCCTATCCAAAGTCATAGAAATGATTATTCAATCACCATCATGTGAAACATCAGATAGTAGAAACACAGATTTTTTTTCCATGACTTGGATTGTTTTCTCATTTTGATTTTGCTTACCCATTCAGAATGTAAAGAAAATCATTCTGCACCAATCCTTTTGTTATTACTGCTGCTGCTGATACAGATTCTGAATCAGACTGCTTAATAGGTGAAGAGAGTAAAAATGAAACATAAAATAGAGAGAAACACGGTGTACATATCCAGGGAATAATTAAAAAAAAAGGTTTGTAGGCCACTTATGTGCAAATGAAGGCATTTAATTGTAATGTGTCTTCGATGATAAATGGGGGAAAAGTCTTGAATAAATTTCCCATTATAAAATGAGCAATTGTCATGATTTGCCCTTTTCATTTGCTCATTGAGAAAGGTGAACTTATCTAAAAAATTTATACTGGCAGAGCTACTTTTACTCTGCTAATGAACTGCAGTAACTTGGGAAATGACACCTTGTTGGATGGTGTCAGAAGGCTGGAATAACAGCACTTTTGTATTATCAAATTAATAGTAGTCATTTCTAAAATCTAATTTTATCCTTGATCAATTTTTTTTCCTAGAAAAACAAATGAGTGGCGTGTAGGGGAGGGCGTAGTAGTTGACTTACTTTGCTCAAGCCGCAGCCCAGGGCACCGCACAGTGGCTCAGAAGCACTGTAGGGTGCAGGGAAGCGGGCCACTTTTACATTCTCAATTTGCTTCTGGAGTTCAGGGTTAAAGACACAGTAATACACCTGAGGCCATTTTCTGAAATGTCAACATAGCAGATATTACCTTCTGGAAAACAGACAACTCATTAAGTGTGCTGCCTAGATTTAAGCTTAACAGACAAGATGTAAAATTGGTATATTAAGAGTGGAAAGTAGGATTTATTTTAGAGTCACAGCTAGTACTTCTTATACAGAGGAAACTTCTACATGTGGAAAAGAGAAAATTAAGCATGACATGAAGCACTGGGCAGACAACAGCAGAGCCAAGGGCACTGGCACAAATACGAGAAAAAACTCTTTTCTAACATCAAAAGTAATTCCATATCCATACTACCCATTATAATTAGTGTATTTACAGTGATCTTTAAATCCCCCTTGGCACTGTAAGATTTTTAACTATCAAGAGAATTGGAAAGGGAATTCCTTTTCCTGATGATATTAACCTACAAGATACATTTACAAGAAAAGCATCAAAATCTGTTTTCTTCTGAGAACATGTATTTTATTTGTTTATTTATTTATTTATTTATTTTTCAGAACTGGGGATTGAACTCAGACCCTTGCACTTGCTAGGGAAGTGCTTATTCCACTGAGCCATCTCCCTGGCCCCAAGAACATGTATTTTAGATAATCTTTAAATTTACTGAGAGTTCTTGGCTATGAGATATAATAAAAATCAATTGTTGAAAAAGAAAATCAACTGTTGCATTTCATAAAAGCAGTTTGCCTTTAAAATGCAGAAGTTTTATGATTGTGCTCTAGGCTATGGTCAATGTCAGGTAGTGCCAGTTTTAAGTAGTCTAGTTTCAAGTACATAAACTCAAGGATATCATTGATGAGGTGGTATTAGTTTAAGTAAAAATCACAAAAACATTTTTTGTGAGAAAAGGTTTGAGTAGGCCACAAAAATTAGTATTAAATTTTCTACCATCTACCTCATTCCTTTAGAAGATGACTTGCATTAAAGGCAGTGAAGCAAGGAATTAGTAAGCTGAGTCCTTGCCATTTTTTCAGTCATGCAAATACACAATTTATGCAGAAATCTTGTGTGTTGAGTGTGTGTTCTTAGAATATCTGTGCGCTGGACTAGAAATTATGCCTTTAGTGTACATTTTCAAGATGCTGTTATTTCAAATTATGAGTGGAAACCACTATTATTAATAAATAAAATAATAAAGTCAGGAAATTTTCAAAAATAAGTCTTTGTGCAAACATTGATGTTATACACAGTATTTTCATGTGTGCATGATACAGTTACTAAATTATTTCTACTCTTGAAAAATTCTGCGAATAATCATTAGGTAACATTAATTACTGTGGAAATCTACTCAGAATTTATAGTCATGTAAAACACAGATGTTTTATAGTCCTCTCTGAGAAAAAATGGTATTTCTTTTATTTAGTAGGGAAATAAACTCCAAATAATTCTTTCATCAGGCCTCACGTGCATGCTAAACTCTCATGCTCTGGTCATAATTCTATATATTCTATACCTTCTGACATGCAGAACAATGAGCCTGATTGATTAGTATGGTGCTTCTCTAGAGCTTATTTCTCTATAGCTTGTTTTAATTCTATAGCCTGGATTAGTTACTGCCCCTCTGAATGCAAAAAAATCTTAACAACACTTTTCTCTGCAAATATTGTTAATTTGCTCCTTAATAAAGTCCTCCTGTATGGCTGTGGGGGTTGCCTAATAGTGGAATGTTAGCCTAGCATGTACAAGGTCTTGTATTAAATTTCCAGCATGACTAAATAACAACTAAATACAATAAAGTTATGTAATACTTGCACATCCACAAAACAAAGCAAAATAAGATTACTTATCAATTCTAGACCTTAAAAACAGATATTCTTTAGAAATATCTATGAATGACTCCATAAATCAGGGGGTAACTGATCCATAGAAATCTAGAGCTAAAGATTTGAACAGTGGTAAGCAGATACTGAAAGCCAACTGGCACATATACCACTGGTAAAACAATGGCTTTCTAAAATTTAGTTTAAATTAATCTTTCTTGATCCACTACAGGATGACATCAAAGTTGGTTTGTCCTGTTTAGTAGTTGCACTGGCAGAAATGAGACACTGAATGAAATGATTTTCTAAAGTTTCAAGTGCTGTTAGTTCTTATTTTACTGTTAGGGCTATACTTCTGGTTTTACTGAATTACTAGCATGTTGGGCAACATTTTGTGTCTCTCTATTCTTAATACCTCTCAGGAAACTGCTGACCAGGCTTTCCAGCTGCCAGCAGCTCAGCTCACAGCCCTGGTGGTGAAGGGCATCGTCACAGACTATGTTGCCGCTCATAAAGAGCAGTGCTTATCCCACAGTAAGCTCCTGAGCTAGGAAAGGTCTTTGGGTTAGATACTTCAATATATTTTCCATCCTGGACTTAAAAACAGATATCACCTATTCCTTTTGTGATGTTCACTCCTATACAATTGTGCTCTCTTTCATCATTTTTTTAATTTAAACTACAATTATTGCTGTAACTAAAGTTTTATATAATGTTAAGAACTCATGCTGACTCTCCTTTAAATTCTTTTGCTAAAATTTATATAGCTATATAATTCCAAGTGAAGTTTTACTGTCATTTATCACAGAAAAGTCCATGTGATTATTTTTAAATGACAGAATTACATTTTAAAAGCTATGAATATCTATCTATAGAGTTTGAAAAATAATTGTTCAAGAAGCTACTAATAAGGACACAAAAAAGTGGAACAAATCATTGATAAGTACTCTCAGAGCTTTGAGCAAAAATAAAGATATCCATGAACCAATAGGCTATCTGAGACCAGGAAGCAAGAGGCTGTATATTTTAAAATTTAGGTCAGTAGCTAACAAAGCCTACTTTATTATATAGCTTGTTACTTTAAGGAAGCAGACCCTGCTCATGTGTCATTCGTATGCATTTCTGTGTCATTCAGTGCCTCATTAGGGGCTTCTCTACTGTTCAGACAACTTTTACTACTCAATTTAAATCCATAAAAGCCTAGGTTATGAAAATTAAGCTTCCACGTTCTGTTTCTTGTCTGCTGTATCTTAAAATACATTCCAGAATATCCAAGTTCAGGTGCAATAACCAGTGTAGAGACAGCTGCAAGAAATAAAGGAATATCTGATGTAATCTATAGTCCATGAGCCAAATGTTGAAATGGTTTATTGGAAAACTATAAATTAGGGCTTGATTGAAGCAAGAATTGCTTAGCTGATGTTCTTGTCATTCAAATGTGCAAAATATCAATATCATGAATCTTTTGGAAGAAAGGCCAAAGGCATTACCTTGTAGAAGAAGACATGTACACCAGTTACCAGAGCAGTGGTGAAGTTGAACTCAGGTTTCCTAGAGGGGTATGTATATAATAATATATTCTTTTTTCTCTTTTTTCTGTGGAAATGGGGATTGAACTCAGGCCCTTGTGCTTGCCAGGGAAGCGCTTATTCCACTGAGCCATCTCCCCGTCAATAATACATTCTTAATATAATAAGAATTAAACTTTTAGCAATGTTTTCCACAAATTCAACAATTGCTGTTTGCAATGCATAAATACTCAGAATTTGGAGTATTCAATCAAGTCAGTCAGGTTAAATTAAAACCCTGAAACTCACAGAAAAATCTTTATGCACATTGCCTAACTCTCATATTTGAAACTGGGATTAGGAAATTAAGTGATCAAGCTACAGGGTCAGCAACACAAGTGAACATGATAAGTAGGATATAAATGTAGGTGAAATAATTAACACATGCAAGCTCAAGTACCACATAGTAGATTTCCTTTGAGTAAACAGAAATACAGAATAAAACAAAGGAGTAGTATGAGGATATAAGGGGATACACCTTTGCAATTTGGAAGAGTCCTCAAGACAGAGGCTGAGGCATGGATTCAGGAGAAGGCAATAAAAAGGTTTAAGATCTGTCAGATACTGGTACTGAATACCCACAATAAATGTAAACATCAAATGTCTTAAGCATGAGGTAATAATAATAAAAACTATAACAAACAACAATAGCAAGAATGGAGACAAGAGATGTGAAGATAGAGGACAGAAGACGCGTGCTGTATGATGTATGTGTGTCTGAATCTACTCCCTAAGATGAATGGAAACTCCAT
>NW_004524700.1:5735096-5742863 GCF_000260255.1 Octodon degus | reverse complement strand
CCAATTCATTTTTTCCTTGCCTGGAACCTGTAGCTCATACTTTGCAGTCTCTATTATATTATTTTCCTCAGAATATTCTATAATTTGAATCATAAAGTAATGTATGGCCTGGGATAATGCTCAGCTTGGCAAGTGCAAGTCCTGAGTTCCATTCCTGGCACCAAAGAAAGAAAAATCATACGTGCCTTTCATATGACTTCTTTCACTGAGCAGTATGAAGTTATGGTCTTTCTATGCCCTTTTTGATAGGATTGCTCATTTTTTTCATATCATTGAATAATAGTTCACAGAGTGATGCTCTACAATATAATTGAGGAAGAATTAAGATGTCATTTAGTAGGTGAAAGGATAAACTCTAGCACATTGTTCACCTACTGAAGGATATTTTTAGTGCTTCCAACTATTGTAAATTCTGAGGAATGCTGCTGTAAACTTTCAGCTTCTAGTGGAGGCTTTTATTTAGATACGTTTTAAATTTATTTGAGTAAATATGAAGGCAACCACTTACTGGATCATATGACAAGAATATTTTCAATTTTTAATGAAAAGTACTTTCAATTTTATAACAAACTATCAACTATTACCTAGTTGTAATCATTGAATAGTTTTGATTCACACTGGCAATGATAAAAGTTTCTGTTTCCTCTGTGTGCTTGCCAACATTTGGTGATCAGTATTTGTAGATTCCATTTAATGATTTACTGGCAGGATCCTGCAGTGAATATGACATTGGTTTGTTTAACATAAAGGCCTTCAGCATCCACTGTGCTGCAAGAAGTGGCTCTTTCTCAGGGGTTACAGGCCTTGGGCTGAAAACAGCATTGTTGTCTCCAGTAGATCTTCCTCCAAAGTTACTCATTTTTCTGACATTGCAGGGAGCAGAAGGTGGGAGGGAAAGGCATGTTGAATAACTACAACCATTTATTAAAAGACTCCCTCTCAGAAGTGGTGCAAAACATCTCTGCTTCTATTCCAGTGTAAAAAACTAGTCACATGATGTCACCAGGCTGCATGGGCAGGGACCTGAAACAATCTCTTCTGTCTAGACAGTGGCTTCAGGACAACAGCTCTATCAGAATGGAAGTTCTGATCAGGAAACAATTGGAAGCTACTTAACAATCCTTTCCACATTGCTGAAACTATTTATTATACTAATGGTGATTCAATATTTTTTTCATTACCTCATGTCAGGCACTAATTGTCACTGAGTTTAAACACACAGAAAGAGCAGTACTTCCTGGAGCCTTGGACATTATTGCTATGATTGGCTATCATCATTGGGCCTCCTTTGTATTACTTTTCCTGGGTGTTTGGATAAGACTATTGAGAACCAAATTTTATAAATTACAGAGAGTAATTGTTCTGAGGAAAAAAAAGTTAGTTTGATTTAATTGATAAATAAAATGCAAATACTATGCTCTTCAGTGTATTTATTCTAATGTGGTAGGTGGAATGGAAGAAGAGAATAATTAGAAACATCAAAATCCAATCATTGCTCTATATGCTTATTGCTGTTTTCTCTTATATGTAAGCAGTAATTTAGGTTCTGTTTTGACAGGAGCATGGAGATATTCATAAACTGAGAAGCAATCTTTAGAGATTTAGTGAGTCTCTTACTAGAAATAAATAATAAATACACTAACATTTGGAAAGTATGGTTTAGACAGCGTGCCAGTCTTCATTAATTGACTAGAATCAAGAAGAACATATTTAAATGGGGTTTAAGTAACTAATGTTTTTGAAAGATAGTTCAAATATGTATTTAACTGACAGAACTTTCAAGTCTGTTCAGCATAAAATTATACTAAAACTAAAAACAAAAATACAAAATCATAAATCCTACTTGAACTGGCTATACAACTCCTTGGCAGAGCACATGATCAGCCTTAGCTTGCTGTCAAGTACTGTGAAAAATGACAAGCAAAACACACTTCATAGTCAATTAACAGTACAAATGATACTAAAATAGCAATTTTAATGTCAATTTGCCTTTTCCTTCTTTTTTGTTTTTTCTAAATTATTTTCACAGTATTAGAGATTTAACCCAGGATCTCATGTATACTAGGCAAATGATCTACTACTGAGCTGCACCTTTAGGTCTACTAGTTAATTAATTAATTAAGAGACAGTGTATTGGTAAGTTACAGGTGGGCCTTGAACTTGGGATCCTCTTGTGCTAGGCTCTAAAGTAGCTTGGACTGCAGGCTTGTGCCACACCTGGTGGTGTCTTGCTTCCTATCATCCAATATTACCAGCTAATATATTTCCACCTACTTGAAGGAAAGGATGAAAGTTGGGGTTGAGTGAAGGAAGGGAGAAAGGAAGAAATAAATTAAAAATACATGCATGGATTTTAAAATAACAAGAGAATAGTTAGTTGGTATCAGTATAATAATTGTTGCTTTTTTTGAGATTAACCCCTCTTTTGAATAATATTTATTTTTAACATGCTAATCATACTATAAAACTTCCCAGTTATAGACAAATTCTATCTTCATCTTATAGTCTGCTGTTGGTTTATGCTAGAACTCCAGCCAGAATTTAGAAAGCTGCTTTTGGAGAGGAGAGGAAGGAGGGGGCTTTTCTGTCTTTTAGGGTCATTGGCTGAGGTTCAAGAAGCATTAACTCATTAACTGTGAATTTTTTTCTGGAAAGAGATAATTAACACACACTTGAAAATTAAGAAAGTAATAGCAGTCTTCAAAATTATCTCATACTGCCAGAGTATAATGTGTTTTTCTTGGGAATATAAGTAATTTCAAAAATAAACTACTATTTGGATTTGAAAACTGACTCAAAAGCTAAATACATGGGAATTAGTAACATTCAGCTATGTATAAGATTTTTAGCAATCAGACATTAAATATGTAATAGGCTGTATATTTTAAAAGGCTTGATGTTCTCTGATTCATTTGTAAACCTTAGCTTTTAAGATTCTGGAACAGATTTTTAAATATGTTTGATATTTATTTTCTCAGAAAGAAAACACTTAATTCATCCTATGAGAGCCAAAAATATGTTTTTACCTTGCATTTATTTACTTTTTATTCATTTTAATGAGAAAAAGATTATGCAATGAAATAGTTTCAAAACGGGTTAGTAGGATAGTTCATAATTAATACAATAATTAATATATTGCATATTGTTGTCTTCATAGTAGCTGTTCAGAGGACAAGATGCAAATACTATATCTTTATCTAAACAGTATCAGTACAAACGTTTCTTCTCAATGAACTAAGAGAAAATAGCTATATATATGTCCTATCGTGTATATACATGCACACAGATACACACACACACAAACACACTCTTTTTTTTCTTTACAACAGAACAGTCCTTTATTTATGCTTTTGCAAAGTTAGTAACACATGACACTAGGTTGTCTTGTGACTAATAGCTGACCTTAACCAGACAGGATGTTTATCTCAGCAGTGAGGTAGCTTGTTTGCTTTAGGCACTGAGGCCTAGTCCCACTACACAGATTTGATCAGTTTCCTAGCTTCATGGCTCCCAACATAATTATTTTTTTAAAATCCTATTGAATTATTCTATTCTTTTTTTGTTTGAAAGAGAAAAAATAAAAATAACAATAAAACAATTGCAAAATAGTTTAATAGAGAAGTTACAATAATTAATATACACTGTGTTGTTGTCTTTGTAGTAGTTATTCAGAGCACAAGATATTGGCATGATATCATTTCCAAATAATATTAACACAAACCTTTCTTCTCAATGAACTAAGAGAAACCAGCTACTTTTGGGTAGCCAGCTCTCTAGTGTTGTCTCTTTTTTTGAGTTCATATTGTGGGTTGTGATACTACCAATCTCTTTTCTATTGACTGTATCACTCTACTCCATAGTTCAGGAGGGCAAAGTTTTTCTATGGGGTCAGACATTGCAGAGATGACATCTTTCAAACAGCTTTGAAAAGAATCTTGGAAATAAAAAATAAAATCTTAACTCTAAGCTAGCACTGTTGTATTCAATAAAAACATTTTACTCTGTTGATATAAGTATTTAAAATTTCTTGCATAACATTATTATTTGGAATGCATTGGTTCAGATTTTGTGGGAAGTACGTTAATAAAGCCAAATTAAATTTTAATCTTGCCAGTCATTTAGAAATTAAAAATCTAGAATTAATCTTCTCTGATACAGTTTCTTTACTAAATGGCAAATACAATATTTCAAGTACAGGAGGATGATTTTGGGCTTATTCCAGTGTACACTGAAATCATTCTTTATTCAGTAACATAATAATATGGCAGGAAAAAAGATCAATAGTAACTCAGTCATCCCCTTCAGTGATTCTAAGAATTTACATGCAAGGTAGGGAGAACTATAAGACTCCATGATACATTAGTTGTACTTTGCTACATGAATTGACTGAAATTATGTTTTCTAAAACCAGAAAGATTAAAAGTATTTTAGATTTGTTTTTATCATTTAGTCTGATTACATTTCTTATTTACAGCATGAGTAGGAGCAAAACTTATAAATATTGAGATATTTCAAAATACCATTAAATACAGCTTACCATTTGATCTTTACTGTAACCATTTGGGAAAGAAAACCTTAATAGGATCAGCCCCTTCTGTGACAGACGAAAGCAACTGGTGCCTCAACTGACTGTGTAGATGTGGGTCACACTGACTATACGTGGCAGAGCAGAAGTTCAGTCTGCTTCATTTGTACAGCCAATGCATTGGATGGACCTTCCATTGAATATAAACGAAACTTGTCCCAGTGCTCAGTCAAAACCAAGACTCTCATCTTTGTGCTCCTAAATTGTATAAACTATCTATACACAAGGTAAAATGTGCTACTGAATCATCAACTATTTTACAATGTTTTAATTTTTGATTTCCTTTATAGTGATTACTAACATTTAAAACCCTGCTGCAAGCACCTAATTTTTTCCCTCCCCTATATTCAATATGCATTTCTTTCTTCCTCCATCCTGTCCTCTGCCTAGTTTATCATCAGTTTTTTATCTGCTCACTCATCATGTTTTCTTGAATGTCTATCTTTTGCTTTATATTGTTTATATATTAGATTTGCCATATAGAAGTAATCATGTGATATTTAAGCTATATCTTTGATGTACTTCACTTAATGTTATGGTCTCAACATGAACCCACTTTCCTTCAAATGACTTAAGTTTATCCTTTATAGCAGAGTACTCTATCATTGTGTGTAAGAACCAAACTTCCTTTATCCATTTTTTTCTGTTTGTAGACACGAATGTTCCTTTCAAAATTCAGCTCTATAAACATAGGTATGTGTGTATCACTGCAATTTGTTTTTCTATCTTTTATTTTGATTTTTTTATTATTAATTTTGTTGAGAAAGAAATAACTATGAGACAGTTTCAAAACAGGTTAGTAGGACAGTTACAATAATTACTACATTGCATATTGTTGTCTTTGTAGTAGTTGTTCATAGTATAAGATGCAGACATGATATCCTGTCCAAACACTATTAGTACAAACCTTTCTTCTCATTGAAGTAAGAGAAAGTAGCTGTATATCTATCCTAACTATTTTGTATATATATAATTTGGTGTCATTAACTTCTTTGGAAAGATGCTTAGAAAGTAAGTAGCTGGGTTGGATGGATTTCCTATTTTTAGTTTTGTTTTCTGTACTGATTTGCCTAGTGATCGTACCAGTTCACACTTCTGCCAACAATGAAGAGGGTTCTTTTTCACTTTCACACTTTCCAGCTTTTGGAATTTAATTTTTTTTAAGTTAGCCTTTCTTTCTGGAATGAGGCAAAATCTGTGTTACATTTTTTTGTTTTTCTCAAATGGCAAGTGATGTTGAACATTTTAAAATGTATTTATTGACCATTTTTACTCCCAATCTGAGAAGTATCTATTCATTTCACATGCTTATTTTTCACCAGCTATATAAATCTGGGGTTCTAATTATTTTGAGTTCCTTATCAATTCTAAATAATAGTCATCTGTCTCATACGTTGTTAGCAAAAATTGTTTTCAATTATGCAGTTTGTTTATCCTGCTTACATACAAAGATAAATCTCTTTCCCACACTCCTTCACCTGTCTTTCTCCTTAAATCAGTAACTCTTTCCTTTTGAGTAAGTTCATTTCTTTCTCCCAGTATCTATTGTACCCTTCATATTCCATTTATCTTTTTCAGGTTCTCACACTAAGGAGATAATATGATGCTTACAAATGCAGGTCTGATTTATTTCACTTAAGTATATGTTCTCCAGTTGCATCCATTTACTGAGAAAAGACTCAATTTGTCCTGTTTTATAGATGAACAATATTCTATTAAGTGAAAATACCAAATCTTCATCTATTCTTCAGTTGATGAGCATCTGGGTTATTTCCAGCTATGACAAATTGCATTGTTGTAAACATGGGTGCACATATATCACTGTGGTCTAAGGCTTTCAGTTCTTCTTCGAAAATACCCAGGAGAGAAATAGTTGGCTTTAATAGGATCTCAAATCCTAGCGTTTTAAGCAATCTCCACAGTGACTTCCTTAGTGGTTGTACCAATCTGTACACCCATCAACAGTGGAGAAGGATTCCTTTATTTTCATTGGCCCTCCAGAATTTACTGTTGACTGACTTCTTGATATTAGCCATTTTTTTTTTCTGGGGTGAGATAGAATCTGAATGTTATTTTAATTTGCATTTCTCAAGTGATTGTGCAATGTTGAACATTTTCTTTTTTTGTATATTGACTTGCCATTTGTATTTCTTCCTCTCAGAAATGTGCAATCATCTCACATGCCCATTTTTGAATTGAGTCTTTGAAATTGGAGGACCTGATTTTTTGTAATTCTTCATACATTCTACATAGAAGGCCTTTGTCAGAGGGAGTGTCAGCTATAATTTTTTCCCAAATTGTGGGTTTTCACTGTACTTTGTTGGAGATCTGTTTGAAGTGCAGAAACTTTTCTAAAAGATGAGATCCTAGTTGTTGATTCCTTGGAGTATTTCCCGTGAAGTTTGGTTTTTGTTCATGAGCCCTACCTACTGCTATGTCTTTTAGGTTTAATACCTACATTTTCCTCCAGAAGATTTAGTGTTTCTGTTTTAATATTTATATCTTTGATTCACTTTGATTGTAACTTTGAGCATGGTGATAGGCATGGGTCTAGTTTTAAGCTTTGGCATGTGGAAAGCCAGTTTTCCAGCACCATGTATTAAAGAAGCTATCTTTCTTCTAGTGAACATGTTTGGCCCCTTTATCAAAGATAAGGTGGCTGAGTGTTTCTGTACCTGCTAATCTGTTCCATTCATTCTCAGATCTGTTTCTATGCCACTGCCATGCTGATTTTTTAATTAACTTTATTGAAAATCAATAATTATATAGCATATTAAAAATTGCAGACAAATATTGAAATGTGAAAGATATAAGATGTAGACAGAGTGAATTTTAGAGAAATATTTGTAAAATGAAGACATAGCATGAGATTAAAAATAGATTCCACATTGTAAATAAATTATTTACAAACTTAAATGAATGTACCAATAAAAATCATCCAAAATAAAAATGAAGAAGACAGAATTTACAGATCAGTCTTATAATAGTTTACTCTGTGCCAAAATCAAGAAACTCATATTCATAAAATTAGAATTCTCAAAGTAGAAAGGTGTGGGCAATAAATATTTAAAGATTTATAATTTCTGAATTTAGATGAAATTATAGCATCACATTTCCAAGAAAAATGAACCTTTTCCACAAGAAAATTGAATAAAGTCATACCAAGATACACAAAAATGAAA
>NW_004524700.1:5732568-5734996 GCF_000260255.1 Octodon degus | reverse complement strand
ATGTTGAACATTTTAAAATGTATTTATTGACCATTTTTACTCCCAATCTGAGAAGTATCTATTCATTTCACATGCTTATTTTTCACCAGCTATATAAATCTGGGGTTCTAATTATTTTGAGTTCCTTATCAATTCTAAATAATAGTCATCTGTCTCATACGTTGTTAGCAAAAATTGTTTTCAATTATGCAGTTTGTTTCTTCACTCTATTAGTGGCTTTCTTTGTTATCCAGAAGCCTTTTAATTCGATGTCACCCCATTTCTTGACACTTAGCATTATTTCATGTGCAATTTTATGTTCAGAAAGTCTTTGCCTATGCCTATTTGTTCCAGCATTTCATTGAACTTTTTTGTTGTGTTTCAAAGCGTAGATTTTTAAAAGTCCATTTTGATTTTAGTTTATTTCCTGGTGAGAAATACAAATCTAGATTCCATCTTTGGCACTTGTATAGGTAGTTTTCCAAGTATCATTTTTTTAAAAGCCTGTCTTTCATCCAAAAAAAAAATTGGGTTTTTGCTAATTATAATGTAGCTGAGTGTGTCTGGAGTTGTTTCTGATTCATTGAGCCACAAATCTGTTTTTTGGTTCTTTATTTGTTTTGTTTTTACTGTTGCTTTATAGTGTCACTTGAAGCGCAAGATTATGATGTCTTCTGGCCTTTCCCTCAATTCCCTGAATTCCTTTTGCTATTCAGGATCTCTTCTGGCCCATACAAATTTTGGGATTACTTTCTCTTGTTCTGTATTAATACTATTGTCTTTTTAATTGGGATTGAATCAAAAGTGTATATCAATTTTTGAAATATGGTCATTTTGTGTCTATGAGTTCTGCCTATTCAAGAACAGTAGGTATCATTCCATTTCTTGATGCCCTGTTTTACCTCTTTTTCAGAGTACTGTTTTATATCCTAGAGGTCTTCTACTTCTTCTGTAGGTTAACTCTGAAGTGTAGTCAAAACTTGGACAGCAAGTAACTTTGAAAACATTCCAAAAAAGGAACAAACACCTTAACTTGATAAATTTCACTACTGTAAACTTCCCTTATGAGCTGCTATCATTGTGTCTGATATATCCCAGAATATTGTTCTAGAATTATTGTTAATTGTCGGGACTGTCTAACTGGTTCCTTAATTTCTTCTCTGATCCCTTTATTATTCAAGAATGTTGCTTAACTTCAATGTGTCTGCATAGTTTCTGTTGTTCATTTTGCTATTAACTTTGCTTTATTTCACTGTGATCTGATTATATGCGTGGGATAAATATGATGCTTTTGCATTTATCAAATCATCCTTTATGACCCCATCTATGATCCATCTTGAAGAAATTCCAATATGCTGCTGAGAATAATCCATATTCTGTCATTGAATGGAACACTCTGCAGATATCCATAAGATAGACTTAAGTCTATCTCTTCAGTGGTTCACTTCATGTGTGATATTTCTTTGTGGACTTTTTGTCTAGTGACTTTATATATTTGTGACAGGTTTCAAGTCCTCAATTATAGCTCTATTAGTGTTTACAAGAATTCTCATGTCCATTACTGTTTGTTTTATGATGTTGAGCATGCTGGTGTTTGGGGTATGCATGTTGATAACTGGTATCTCTATTGAATTGTTCACTCATCCAATATGACATTCTTTATCTTTTCTGATCAATTTTGGTTTGTAATCTACTTTATCTGAATTAGAATAGCTACTTTGCTTTTCATCTGACTTTCCAATACATGGAACGTTCTTTTATATCCTTTGACTTTTAAATTGTGAATTTCATTTTGAATTAAATGTGTTTCTTGTGTGCTGCATATCATTGGTTTTTATTTCTTGACCCATTGTGTCATTCTGTTTCTTTTGATTCCAGAACTGAGACTGTTTGGATCGAGAGGCTACTGAAATTTACTGACATGTTCCTGTCATTAGATTATCATTGTGTTGCTGAATTCCTTATTCTTTCTCTTTTGTTTAGCTGCCTGTCTTACCAGTTGCATTAATTATGTTTGACTTGGCCTTGTTGATTTGAATGTTCCTTTTGGGGATATCTTCAAGAATTCTTCTGTAGTGCTGGTTCTGTGGTCACAAGTTTCTCAAAATATTCCTTGTCATAGAAATATTTAATTTCTCCATCAACTCTGAAGGAAAGTTTTTCAGGATATAGAAGTGGGTGGTAGAAATTATTATCTTTTGGGACTTGAAGCATTTCATTTCAAGCTCTTTGACCTTTAAGTTTTGTGTTATAAAATATGCTGTTATAATTTTACATGTGATATACAGTCTTTCTCTAACAGATTTTAAGGTTTTTGTTCCTGTGATAGATTTCTGGTACTTTTAGTGTAATGCAGTTTGGAGAGTTTCTCTTTTGGTTATGGCTATTTGGGATCCAAATACACAAACTATCTCTTTCTCTCTCTCTCTCTCTCTCTCTCTCTCTCTCT
>NW_004524700.1:5729668-5732464 GCF_000260255.1 Octodon degus | reverse complement strand
TTGGAAGTTTCCTGTTATTGTTTTTGTGAACAGGTTTATTGTGCATTTCTGCTTTTTTATTTTTCACTAATTCCAATTACTATTAGAAGAGTCTTCTCTGCATCATCTAATAGCTTTTGGATCCATTGATCATGTTTTCTTATCTGTGAGTAGTTTGTCTTTACTGACATCATTTCCTACATTTGTTGCTCCTCCTGATCATACTTTGAACATAATCTTTAATCTCATGAATTTCTAATTGAAACCTCATGAATGCTATATCTTTGTTAAAGTGGTTATCTGTGTTTTATATAATTTTTTTAGCTCAGCTAACTTCTAATTAGTGTCTTCTGTAAGCTCCTGGATCACTCCTGTTATCAGTTCTATTTTATATTTAATTATATCTTCTGTGATTCTACTGAGTACCTCTATGATCTGTGTTTTATCCTCCTATGTTATCTTGAAGAAAAATTTGGGTGTTGCTTATACATTGTCTTTGGGAAAGTTGGAAGTTTTGAGAGGCACTTTTCTGCTGTGCTTTCTCATGTTTCTGATATTTGTTTATCTGGTTTTTTTTTTCCTGAAATGTGTGGAAGATTACAGTATAAAACTGTGTTGCCAGTGTAGAGATTTTGTTAATTAGTTGCTTGTCAAAGGTTTGTTTGTTGACATAGCTACCTATAGCTTTTTGTTTCTTCCCCAAATCTGAATAGCTCAGTTAATTTTGGAGGGATGGATGCAGTATAGTTGTCTCAACACCAAGTTCTCTGGGAATATACCTAGTATTTTTTCCCCAGTGTATTTAGTACAGGGCCTACAGGGTCTTAGTACACAAATCAGACTCATAGTGATCCTCCTGTTTTCAGCCTTCCAAGCACTAGGATTATAGGAGTATACCACCATGCCCCATCTCAATAGCAATCTCAGAGCACTCCTGGGGCAACGCCTGCATGGCATAGCAGGGATTGAACCCTGGTACCTGCATCTGCCTAAGCAGGAACTTTAGTCCACTAAGCCATCTGGTCGGCCTTTATACCTACTATTTTTAACATCACAAAGGAAATCTACGTATTGGCTTAGAGAGAAAACCCGTTAATAGGAACAATCGTGTAATGCTTGTAATATTAAGCATATCAGCTACAGCAGTCTTATCTAGTAGTCTCATGCTATGTATTGGATATTAACATAGCATGCAAACCAATTATGTGCCGTCTCTGCAATACAAAAGAAATTCACAATTATGTATAAACCGACCAAGATACTTACTTACAGCTAATATATACTAAATACAATGCTTAAATTTCTGCTAATGGTAGAAAATAATTCACTAATAAGTTTATAAAGTTAAGTATTGAGAGATTAATAAAGCTTCGTGGTTATACTATTAAAATAGAGGAAATTGGCAATAGGGAAATGCAAAAGGAAATTTTATTTTTTTATTTATTTTTAAAGAAAGTACAAATTAAAACTAAAACTAAAAATTACAAGTGATATAGAATTTCACTTAACAAAGTAGTATGAACTTCACAGTATTTGTTCTAATACATGGTGTTTTTCTTCCACACAGTTATTCATGTTACCATATATGTGCAGGTAAAATTGGAAAAAGAAATCAAAAAGAAAGAAATATATAAGAAATTAAGAAAAAAAAGTACAAACAATTTCAAAAAGGAGAGAAAACAAATTAAGTGTCATTTGCTCCTTTCTATAGACCAGCAGATATGCACAGTACAGTTGTCCAAACCATCCTGCTTACATACAAAGATAAATCTCTTTCCCACACTCCTTCACCTGTCTTTCTCCTTAAATCAGTAACTCTTTCCTTTTGAGTAAGTTCATTTCTTTCTCCCAGTATCTATTGTACCCTTCATATTCCATTTATCTTTTTCAGGTTCTCACACTAAGGAGATAATATGATGCTTACAAATGCAGGTCTGATTTATTTCACTTAAGTATATGTTCTCCAGTTGCATCCATTTACTGAGAAAAGACTCAATTTGTCCTGTTTTATAGATGAACAATATTCTATTAAGTGAAAATACCAAATCTTCATCTATTCTTCAGTTGATGAGCATCTGGGTTATTTCCAGCTATGACAAATTGCATTGTTGTAAACATGGGTGCACATATATCACTGTGGTCTAAGGCTTTCAGTTCTTCTTCGAAAATACCCAGGAGAGAAATAGTTGGCTTTAATAGGATCTCAAATCCTAGCGTTTTAAGCAATCTCCACAGTGACTTCCTTAGTGGTTGTACCAATCTGTACACCCATCAACAGTGGAGAAGGATTCCTTTATTTTCATTGGCCCTCCAGAATTTACTGTTGACTGACTTCTTGATATTAGCCATTTTTTTTTTCTGGGGTGAGATAGAATCTGAATGTTATTTTAATTTGCATTTCTCAAGTGATTGTGCAATGTTGAACATTTTCTTTTTTTGTATATTGACTTGCCATTTGTATTTCTTCCTCTCAGAAATGTGCAATCATCTCACATGCCCATTTTTGAATTGAGTCTTTGAAATTGGAGGACCTGATTTTTTGTAATTCTTCATACATTCTACATAGAAGGCCTTTGTCAGAGGGAGTGTCAGCTATAATTTTTTCCCAAATTGTGGGTTTTCACTGTACTTTGTTGGAGATCTGTTTGAAGTGCAGAAACTTTTCTAAAAGATGAGATCCTAGTTGTTGATTCCTTGGAGTATTTCCCGTGAAGTTTGGTTTTTGTTCATGAGCCCTACCTACTGCTATGTCTTTTAGGTTTAATACCTACATTTTCCTCCAGAAGATTTAGTGTTTCTGTTTTAATATTTATATCT
>NW_004524700.1:5727862-5729568 GCF_000260255.1 Octodon degus | reverse complement strand
TTTTCACTGTCTCTGCAGATCACCACCAGTATCTGACAATTCTACCAGGTGAATTTCTTCCTGAGACTCCTTAGGATCCTGAATATTCTATTTCCCTCTGGGTTTGGTGTCCCTTTTCCTGCAAGATAAAGACTAGGAACAGGGAGAAACAGCAGACTGGCTGTTCTCTTCTCCAAATTGTTTGTTTGTTTATTTATTTATCTATTTATTTATTTGTGGTACCAGGGATTGAACTCTGGACCCTGTGCCTGCCAGGCAAGTGCTTGTTCTACTGAGCTATCTCCCTGGCCCCTTCCAAATTGTTTACTGTCTCTTAAATTTTTCTTACTTCTCCTGTTAGAGCCTTTTTGGTTTCCAAGGATCTACTTTCTTTTTTTCTTAGTATTTTCTGGATTTGAAATCTCAGAGAATCTGTATTGTTTTTACTCACCACTTGGCCTACTTTTCCCCTATACTTTTTTGTTTATCAAACCAGCAAGTTCTTCTGATTCTTCTAACTTGATCAACTTCCTCCTTAATTTCATTCACTATCATATGTCCTTGTCACTCTCTTGTCTCTGTGAATAGATGTCCACTTACAGCTTAATGAGAGAGCTTTGTTCAGGCTCATGGCTTCAGTCCATGGTCTTCTCACTGCAAGACAGAAGCAGGACAGCAGAGGAGCCTGGTGTAGGGAAAAGTGGTCAGTCTGTGTCAAATAAGAAGCAGAGGAGAGGCAGGAGGCTGGAGCAAGAGTGTAGTTTTCCAGATCACATTCCCTCCCACACCAACTAAGAGCATATTTAGGTACTGAACTTATTGCTTAATCAATTTAATGATGCATGTAGTATCCCATGACCCCCAATCACTTCTCATATGCATGAGAACTTTTGAAGACATTTTGGGTGTGTACCACAACACCATATTAGGAAATAAAACCATTGTCTGTCAAAGAGTAGCCCTTTGTCTTGGGAAGAAGACCAGAAGTTGAAGCTCAGGAGAAGTCAGCCATGAGCCCTAAAATGTCCCCTGCTTGTGGGGTTTCATGGGAACTGCTTCATTCTTGCAATAATGTGTAACGGCATGTGTCTACTGCCAACCAGGAAAGCTCGCCCAAGTCATGGTGTCCAGAGTTATTAGTGAACAGTGGCATAGATATCAGGACTCATGTTACTGACCTTAGTTCCTCAGACTCAACCTTCTACAGAGTAAAAATGAGTGCTTAACAAAATTCATATTGTTAGCACAAACTATTTGAACAGATTTCCACTGCATGGCCCAAAGCTCTAGGCGTATAAAAATATTTTCATCCTGCAGCATCTCACATGAACTGCACTGTGGCCAGTGACAAAGACAAGAGGTTCTTTCAGTTGTATGATGAACAACTCAGCCTACTGAATTATTCCTTTCTGTATATACCTCAGTCAGAAGCATTTCTCTATTATGTGACCTGATTTTTTCTGATGGGCCTGGGAATGGTCACTCCTAAGCTTAGTTACCTATGTACCTATGCTGTAAGCTGTAAAAAATGGAGAAATTTAGACAAAGCATCAGATGTCACTGGAGAGGTTAGACTTAGCATGATATTTTTGTGTGCCCACAGGCAAGTTGCAGACTCTAATAAATCTGACATTCAATGAATGTAAGTTCTCTACTCTTTTTGTGTGACTCTCAAAAATTATTCTCATTTTTTAGTTACCAAATAGCCCTTGCAGTTTCTTGCATAA
>NW_004524700.1:5711022-5726897 GCF_000260255.1 Octodon degus | reverse complement strand
TTAATCCGTTCAATTAAAATTTGTTGAATTTCATTTAGCATTTCATCAGTACTAAGCTTTACTTTTTAGCAGATTGAGAAACTAGCATCTTTTTCCTTTGCATATAACAATATGATACATTATTCAGGATAATAAATTTACATTTTTGAGGGTCAGCCAAATAGCTCAGCAGATTAAAGAGCCTGCAAGTAGGCCCAGGGGCTGGGGGTTTGATCCCTGGGCTTCCTGTGCCAGCCCCACACCCCAGGGTACACTGAGACAGCAATTGAGACTGGGCCTGGTGGCACATCCTTATAATCCCAGCTCTTGGGAGGCTGTAAACAGGTAGATCACTATGAGTCCAATCTAGTAGTGAGACCCTGAAAACCCTGTAGAACCTTTCCTAAAATACAAAAAAAATAAGAAATAATAAATTTACAATTTTGATAAAGTTTTATAATTTTCGTCTTTAATGCAGTTGGTTGTCTTGTCCTAGAGATATCTATTAAAGTCCTTTGTATATTTTCAAAATCAATTTTGTTTATTTAAGAATGGGATCTATATAAGTTATTTATTCATTTATTTATTTTTTGGCAGAACCAGGGATTGAACTCAGGCCCTGGTACTTGCCGGGCAAGCGCTTATTCTACTGAGCCGTCTCCTCAGCTCCTATATAAGTTATATTTTTGCTTGTATACAGAAAAGCTATTACTTTTTCCATATAAATCTTGGATCAGAAATATTTCATCTAAGATTACAACTGCTTTAGGTTAGCAGTAGAGGAAAGACGATCTATTACAATAATATATTGGAAACTCAAATCTGACCCAGCAAAGCAACATCTGCACAGCTCTGAGAGTTGAGGCCACTGACACAGTGTCAGTGCTGTCAGAGAGGATAGTTTGGAATAAATAGTCTCCAGTTTCTTTTTTGATGCCTTTTATTGTTTAGATTTAGAATGTGAAACTTTTTTTCCTCTAGAGGTGTGTAGTAAAACAGCGAGTACATCATGGCAATTAATGTATCCCTCATTTCATATGGTTGTACTTCTTTTTACTTTGTTTGTATGGTAGGGGTACCTGAAATCTACTCTTGCATAAATATTATGCATACCCTAAGATGTTATTAACGATATTCTTTCTGCTCTATTTTTGATATTTGGAAATGTTTGTCTGTCAGAACTGAAGTTTTGTGCTCTTTGGCTACATTCAAACCTAGTCCTTTGACTACCCCATAACTGTTGCATTCTCTGTTGGTATGTCTTTGGCCGCTTTTCCCTTCAGAGTCCACATATAAGAGATGTAACACTGTCTGCACATATATAATTTATTTACCCACTCATCTGTCTATGGACACTTCAATTATTACCATAGCTTGGATATTGTGACTACTATTGCAATGAACATAAGAGCGTGGTTATACACCCAGAAGAGGAATGGCTGGCTCTTATTGTTGATCCAGTTTTAGTATTCCATGACTCTCCCTTCTGTTCTCCATAATGGTGGGCTACATTACAGCCATCACGGAGAACACTTCCTCTTCTCTATACCCTCTTTTGCACTCATCCTTTATGCTTTTGATAGCGGCCATCCCATTGGCAAGAAGTGATATCTTACTTTGGGTATGATTTGTATTTTCCTGATGAATGGTGATACTGAGCACCCTTTCATACAACTGTTGGCAATTTTTATGTTTTCTTTGAAGAAATATCTGTTAAAGTCCTTTGAATGCTTTTTAAATTAGGTTTTTTATTATTTTGCTATTGAATAGTATGAATTCTTTTTGGATTCAGTTCTCATTTTCAGAGAGAGAAAAGCTCTGGTCTCCTTTTCACCTAGTAAGGACACTAATCTTATTCAAGAGGCTCCACTCTCATGAGATATTTATCTCCTACAGTCCCACCTCCTGATGTCATCCCAGTGGTATTGAAGATTCAACATATGAATTCAGGGCACACAAACATGCAGTCTAAAGTGGAAATGCTTTGTAGTTTTCCAAAAGTGTTGCAGAAGCGGTGCTACAATACTATTCCCCAAATGGATATATGATATTTCTTTTAAATCATGTTCTTTGATAGATCCATGCCACCCTGGTTATGACTCATTTTATCAGTTTCTTAAATAAAGTATTCCCTGTCTAGTTTCCCACTCACCTGACAATACAATGTTATTGTTCAAAGCTATCAAATTAATCAGAATTTGGAAATAAATCTTTGAGATCAAATGAATATGAGTTAGGTAAACACTATCGGTTCCCCTTAACAGCTGTTTCAAATAGACATTTTAGATGCGAATTTATGTTAGAGAAACTCTGTCCTGAAGGTCTTCCTTCCACATTTCTGAAGTGGCTTCACTCTTTATCAAGATTTGATAGTGAGAAATTATTGACCTTTCTGACATTGCCAGTTAAACAGAATACCCAATGCTATTATGGGCTACTGGACTCTTTTAGAATACTTTGCTGAGTTTACACACCTATAATATTCAATACAGAACTTAGAAAAAATGGGGTATACAGATGAATGTCCATTTTGTATCTGTGTATTCAAAGTGGTTAGGATAGATATATAGTTGCATTCTCTTAATGAATAGAATGATTTGTTCTAATGGTGTTTGTAAATAGGATCTCAAGTCCGCATCTTGTACAGCAATTAACCACTAAGAAGAATATATGCAGTGCGTTATTTGTTGAAACTGTACTTCCGATTTGATTTGAAACTGTCTCATTGCTATCTGTTTATCAATAAAATTTTGAAAAAAAGATTTGATAGTGAGCTAATTATATTATGACAAAATGGGAGCTAACTGAAACAATCTACTATTTTTTCAGTAAAATTGGACACAATCTCTATGCAGGACCTGCTTGGGAAGGATAAGGTCATAAAATTCCTAAACTTAGGCCAGAGGAAATTCTACTTAGCAATTTCTTTTAATGAGGATGTTAGAGGAGTCCAGCTGGCTCACCACTGTCTACCTTCCTGCAGTCCTCGAATTCTAATCGACCCCTGCAGTGCTGACATCTTGCTCGTTCTCTTAGTTGCTGTGCTTATAGCTTATTACAGTTAACTTTGAGATTTTTTTTTCTTTTTGGGTATTATAAAATTTCCAGTCATGAACTTTTTAGCTCAAGGAGTATCAGGCTATCCAATAGAGGAAAGCTATAACTTAGATAAGAAAGTAATTTTTGTTTTGGCAAATAGAAATGAGAAGGACAAAGAAGTTTATCTTTATTTGCCCCAAGAGGAATTTGTCACAGTACCACATCAGAAAGTGCTGAGCTATAAGTAAAAGCAAGAACAATTGGAAGGATAGAGCAATGGGAAGGGTGGTAGAGAGAACATGGGACATCGATTTATTTTCAGTTTAACCCATAAAAGTTAGTGCCTAGGTTGCCACAAATGACACCCCACTTCCAGAAGGGAGTACAATGTGAATGCACTTTTAAGCTCCAGGTTAGATTTCTCATTTCTCTTTGTATCAGAATTCAATCTACTAATTTCCTCAATAGAAATATTTTCACTTTTATGTATAAATATGTTTTAGCTCCATGGAGTGGAGACATGTGCAGAACAGGGAAGGGAGGCATAGTGCTTAACATACAACACTTGAATATTACAAAAATAGGCTCTTTAACGTGTCAACAGCAACTGTATTTAAGCATTCACTATGTACTTGGCATTATGCTAAGCATTTTATATGCATAATTTGTTAAATTTCTCATTAAAATGTGGAGGATATTAATAAAGTTGATAATTATTTTGTAAGCTCAGCATCTAACATTGTATAGATATAAAATACGGCTCATCATGAGATCATCACCCAGGTTTTTTATGCAACTCATTAATTCAAGAATGATTCAGTGTGTGACTGCTTTGTGACAGACTTGTGCTGAGTGCTTTGGACATGGAGAAGCAGTAGATGAAGTAAAGTCAATTAAATGTCAGAGCTAGGCAGATTCTAGGTACTTGGTCAATTATCACTTTATGACTTTCAAGTTATGCCAAAATGAGACCTACAGCTATGTTTGAACTGCAGAAATATTTTTTAGAGTCTGTGGAATAGGTGACATTTGAGCTGAGAAGGCTATAATATATCAGTGGAATTCACATATGAGTCAAGGAGACAAAAATAGCATTGCTGGTTAGGAAGGGTGTGAACAAGCTACCGAGTTTGGCAAGAGAAGGTTCCTGCAGGTCTCCAGGGAGGGCTCAGCTCTGCTGTGGCACACAGCAATAGAGGGACACAGAGGCAAAATGACAGTGGTCAGTTTGCTGGACCTAGCAGCACCAAGATATATTTCCATGCCTTATTCAGTAGAATTCAGAGAATCATTGAAGAGTTTTAGAAAACAGCAAGCCTGTTGTTAAATAGGTTCTTCTTGGGATACAGTACAAGAAAAAGAATCATATGAATAAAATCAAAAGCATGCAAACCAACTGAGAGAGCACAATCAAATGCAGGTGATAAGATTTGCATTAGATTGGTTGCTGTGGGATTAAAAGGGAGGAACATATTTTAAAGTTAATACTACAGACCGTATGGGCTTGATACTGGGAAATACAGAATAAGAAAAATATCACCCTTGCAAAGGTAACATCTGCAAATAAAACACTCTAGTTCACTAATGAAAATCAGTGTTTGTTAATATTATATCCTACGTTCCAATATATCTCTTATAAAGCATTTGTTGCACATTAGTTTCCTTTCAGAACATAATTTCCATTTTCATTTATTAAGAAAATAAGTGAACTCCTTTGCTCTATCTCATAAGAAGTGTAATAGTTTAATATTATGTATTTAACTTTCACTGAAGATGGTTTTATGAACAAATATTAGCTTGCTGTACTTTAATGCTTGTACAAGATCTCATGAATTTTTATTTTTAATTAAACGTGAACTAACTGATTGCTAATCATTCCATACCTCTCTTCAGCCTTGCCTCAGTTACTCTTCTCTTTTGCTGGGACAAACACCTGACACCCAAAATGAAGGAAGGAAAAGTATATTTAGCTCACAGCTACTGGAAGTGTCAGTGCATACTCAACAAGTTCCAAGGCAGAGTGGCACAGAGCAGAGAACATCCTTTCACGGTGGTGGAAAAGAGCGAGAGAGCAAGATGGAGAAGTAGCAGCAACAAATGACAACAGAGAGGAAGGCTGTCTCTGTTTCTTTTATGTTACATTCAGACTATCCACCCCAAGCTAGGTGTAGCACTCACACCCACAATCCCAGCAGTACTAAGACCCATAAACCCAGTGGATCATGAGTTAATCTCAAACTCTAGAAGTCTCCTCCCCATGACTGCATGATACTTTGGGCGGACAACTAGACACAAACCATAACAAGCCTATTAGCATCATCTAAGCATCTTTCTTCCATCACAGTCATTCCCTTTCTATGTGAACCTTCAACGCAGTCCTAGGGTTAAATCAAGTATTAACTATATTCTTTTCAAAATTAGCAAATATTTCCTTGCATAAACATATTCTTGGATGGTAAAAAACAAAATTTCTTTTAAATGTATTTGGTAGAGGGTCTCACTCTGTAGTCTCAGACTCATAATGATTGTCCTGTTTTCAGCCTCCCCAGTGTTGGGATTATAGGTGTAAGCAACCATGCTGGTCTCTGTTGCAGGCTCATCACACCGTGAGGGTGGGGCTGGCATGGCATGTGGTGCCGGGGATTAAACTGTGGTTGCTGCACTTGCCTAAGCAGGCAGTTAGTCTGCTGAGCTATCTCACTGCCCCCAAAATAAAATATCTTTAATTCAAGTTAAACAGTTAAACTTAACAAGCCACAATGCTTTCTTTAGAGCACACTCCTCAGTGAGGAAATATAGATTATTTGAGAGATCTTCTGTTTCTTTTTTTTTTTTTATCTGCAAAAGACCTATCACCATTTTTCTTCAATTCTCTCTTTCTATATCCCCTGATTCCACCCTCTAAAAAATTTTTAAAAAGGAGATTTTGTAACACCTCTGCTTTGAAATGATTTGTTATTATTATGAGGTAAAAGAGAATGAATTGCTAAAACAAAAACCAGTGAATGCTGGCCGTCACCTGAGGTGCTCCACATGCAGAGATTCTGTACCAAGTAAGTCATCTCGAGGCAAATTCATAAATTGAAACTGATTTACTGCAAGGCTTTTGCTGGGAAGTTATTCTGAAGACTTGACAATTTCTGTGACACGTATTATGCTCTGAAAACATTGATTAATCACCTGATGATTGCATCTAATTAGCGTTCTTTTGGAGAAAGCTTAGGCAATGTAACTATTCATGAAAGAATATTTATCCTGGAATTTGGGGACTATTTCTTGGCAAGGATACATTGAGTATTAGAAAAGTAAGAAATATTAAAGAGGCTAATTTTATTACCTGTTAAATATGTGCACATGGGGCCAGCAAGATAGCTCAACAGACTAAAGCGCCTGCTTAGGCAAACTTAGGCAAGCATAGGAACCATTGTTCAATTCCCAGCACCACACATCATACCTGCCCTGCCCTCCATGGCAGGCTGAGCTGGCCAATGTTCAGGCATGGTGGTGCATGCCTGAAATTCCAGCTCTGGGGAGGCTGAAAACAGGAGGATCACCATGAGGCCATAGTGAGACCTTGCAACATCCAAATACATTAAAAAAAAAAAAAAGAAAAAGAAAAAGAAAAAAGAAAAGAAACCTGCAGTCTGTATAAATTGTATATATTTATATAATAGTATCATGTGCTATTTTAAGAATCACTTAAAATGAGTTTTTATCTCTATAAAAAGCACATAATCAGTGATATACAACAATTAGTTTATTTATTTGGGGTATTACTATATGGTTACTTAGACCATGCAGTACTAGATTACAAATAAACCAAAGACAAAACTTTGTCAGATAGTGCAGAACAGATCTTAATGTTCTATTGCACTAAAAAGTAATGCAAAAAAAATCTCTGAGCACAGAGACTCTTGCTGCATTTCTGGATGGCACTGGTGGCCACATCAGATTCTGACTGCGCCAGAAGCTCTCTGCCCCTGCATGGCTATGACCGTGCTTGTTCCTCTCATCCCTTCCCATGCGCAGTAGCGACCAATTCTCATTCCCTTTTCCTCCTAAGGCAAAAGAGAGCTCAGATGACTCTGCAAGGAAGAGTCTTTCATGCAAGAGAAATGCTTGCTTTTCTCCTAAGTGCCTCACTGTGAAGAGTGTGAACATCTGGAATACGCGAGACATGCAGGCTTATCTATAGGCATCCTTGGTGCAGGGAAGACTGGCACAATGGACAACAGAGGGATGTGAGCCGTTGCTAGGTATCCAAGTGACACAGACTGCAGAAGTGACAATACTTTTTGCTGCCAAGGGACTGCAGGAGGGCTCATAATCATCTGTACATAAGCCTGGGTATTTCTGGAGGTAGAATGTGACAGCTTGTTTTAGCAGACATGAATAAGAATGGCAAAGCCACAGCTGGATAATGTCCTCTCTATGATGTCTGAAAGCAATTTCTCACTGAGTTGTGGCAGTCGGTTACTATTTGTTATATTGCCCATTAAGTTTATTGAGTAAAAATGACAATAGAGCATTTTAATTGTCTGCTGATCATCTATATACAAATTCAGATCTCCCTAAACACACAAATATGCATAGAAGTACATATGCACATATAGTGAACCAAAAATATACTTCTTTAATTTTGAACAAAACCTACCCTTATTAACATATCCAAAATTTTCTATCTTCTAAAGACAATGTCTATAAGAAGCTTAGAGAATTGTGTTTTAGCATGTGTTAGTATCTGCCATTGTAAGAATAGGGAGAAAGATTTAAAATTAAAAAAAAAATGGCTTCAGGTTTCTCATTAAGGCAAAGACAAGAAGGGGAAAACACTTGAGCTTTTCAGCCAGGGAGGGGATGAGTGGAAATCACTGTGCCAGTCACACTGAACCACACACAGTCCAAGGGGACTGAACCCTTTTCATGAATGACAAGCTATTCTTAAATATTTTCCTTCTTGAACTTTCAAAATCATAGTGCCAAGAGAATAAATACAATTAAGGTTGAAATGAGATTTGTATTAGAAAACTGATGGCTGAGATTTAGCATTTATCCCAGCTATGTGGCATGTGAATCAGTCATGTCCCAAGTCCACTTGGATTGCGTCAAATGTTCTTATATACAAATTTTCTGTAGTGCTAAAGCATTTTTCTCACTTCATTCATTATTTCTCTGCTATTTTTCTTAATTAAAATGACCTCATAATATTTTTATGGAATGACTATATAAGACAAATATGCATATTTTTTGGTACTGGTGGTTGAATGAGGGAGGTCTATCACTGCACTACATCCCAGCAGCATTTATTTATCTACTTATTTATTTATCTTTTTTAATGTATTTGGCACGGGCTCTTACTATGCAGCTCAGACTGGTAGCGATCCTTCTCTTTCAGCCTCCCCAGTGCTCAGTGCTGGGGTTACAGGGGTCTGGCTTAGCATACCCAAGGGGCAGGGCTGGCATGGCTTGTGATGCCTTGGATTGAACCCTGGTCCCTGCTCTCTCCTAAGAAGCTGCTTAGTCTGCTGAGCTGTCTCACCGGCCTCATCATAGCACCTTTTTTTCTGTGTATTTATTATAAATACTTTAGACAGGATCTTGTTAAATTGCCCAGGTGGATCTTGAACTGGTGATCCCCCTGCCTCTGTCCCAAAGTCCTGGATAATAGGAAAAACACTTTCATGATTCAGGCAAGAAAAACATACATTAACACATATTTCAGGATTTAGAAAAATGTGTAACTTGACTAGTAAACAAAGGTTTTGATGATTTCATCTTGTCCATTACCTTTAGATAGTATATAGAAGCTTTAAAAATATTAATATTTGACAGTTTTCTTATAACACAAGTGTTTTCATGTTCCTGTATACTACTTCAACCCCCCATTTTTGCTATCCTCCATTCCACTCCAAGCAGCTTAATTTGAAAACTACAGTTAGGCAGGCAGCTGGTCTTTGTAGAAGATTTAACATTTTGAATATTTTGAATACAGTTTTATAGCTGCTGGGAACTGAAATATAAATAAAACAAGAAAAAAGTGAGAGAGAAAGACACTTAACAACTAAGCCACATATGCAGTGATAGCTTTGTAAGATTTTTTTTAGAATGAAGATGTTATTTTTCTCTTGGTTTATGATATATTCATGCAATATCACATCATACTGATAAAACACAATTTCAAGACTATGTGTGCAAGAGGCTGTGATCACTAGAGGATCCACCATAATATTTCAGAATTCATTGTATTTCAGAATTTATTATAATATTTCAGTAAGCCCCAAAGGAATGTTTTCAACATTCTCATTGTAGGTATTGCAAAGGTGGTGCAGCTGACTTAGGATCTAATAGGCAAACAGTTGGAGCATGGGGTTGCAGATGGGATCAGTGTCCAGAAGAACAGAAATCAATCACGGGCTGGCTTTCTAAGGATTCTACCTCATTTCCAGACTTTTTCCAAGAAGTGGCTGCTGTTTCAGTTACATGTGATTCTAGTGTTGCATTCTGAAATTCAGAATTGAGTCTCCCATAGAAATGGCATAAAAATCTATGGCTAAGTGATATTCAGTTAGTACAAGCACTTCCTTGTTTCATGAGTACATGATTTAAAGTTCAGTTTTAACAAAAATGTGTATAATATAGCAGGCAACGTGTTAACTATATTATGTACACTGTCTCATTAAACATCCACAATAATTTTCTAAAGTAAGTAAAACAAATATTGCCATCATATAGTTGAGATCGATAGAATAAGAAGTATTGGAGGTCTCTTAATCTACTAGTAGAGTTATTGAATTATGAAATCAACTTACAAAATAGCCTGGTAGTTCATCCAAAGTTTGGCCATAGAGTTGGTACATAATCCAACAATTCTACTCCTAGTTATACCCTATAGCAAAAAGAAATGAAAACATATTATTTACAGGAAAACATATATGAATGCTCAGGATAACTTCATAAAATCTCAATACAAGAGCACTTTATACCTCTGATGCATGGAAAAGAAAAAGTGAAATGTTCATACACTAGATACCATTCAGCAGTATAATATACTGGTACATCCTGCACTCCAGGTGAATCTTGAAAACATTGTGCTACATAAGCGGCTAGACACAAAAGATGACATATTTATATAAAATGTATATAAAATTTCCATAATGAAATAAATTACACATACATAAGTAAATAACATTTTTAATACTCATCAATAAGAAAAATACCGCTTGCAATAATATAAAGACTTCAGATAATTAAGGATAGATTCAACTAAGTATTGTGAAACCTGTACCCAGGAAACTACAAAATATTGGTAAAAGAAAATTGAGACTTGAAAGGAAAGCTGGGTTGTGGATACCGACTAGAAGGTTAAATCTCAGTGAGATGTCAGTTCTACCCAAATTTATCAATAGAGCTAATTCACTCTCAAACATGATAGCACTACAGAGATTTGGGGTGTTTTCTTGGGCAGAAATTAGCAAACATTCTGTGTTTGTTTGAACTAGAAAGTATTTAAAGGTCAAAGCACTTTTGAAGGTGGAGGTGGAACATTACTGATTAATAATATTACTGTAAGCTATGATTGAACAAAGAGAGTATGCCACAGGTCTAAGTGTTGGCACAAAGGTCAAGTGCAGGAATAAATTTATGCACATCTAGTAACTGATTATCAAATATGTTGCTGAGATAACTGCATTGAGAAAAATATTGTTTTCAACAAATAATAGTAGAATAAATAGATAAATGGGTGGAAAAATAAATATTGAACTTTTTCTCGCACTATACCAAAAATAAACACAAAAGAGTATACCTAAAACTATAAATCATAAAGCTATATAATCATAAGATCTGAAACTATATCATTCCTAGAGGAAATCATCAAAAACTTGGTAAAGGTAGAAAAAAAAAGGCTTAAACGGAATATAAATCACATTAAGAATAAAGAAAAATTGATAAAATACTTATCTTGAAAATTCATAGTTAAAAAATCAAGGTCTTCGAGAAAGCACATATTTGGTGGTATTTTGGCTAAAGAATTCAACTCATTACACTTTTCTGGGATGGCTGCATTTGTGGAGGAAAGAGGCTGTGGTTATGTTCTGCATTAGATCCAGAGTTCAGAAAGAGAAGCAAAGTCTTGTCAAAGGTTTTGTTTCACCAACTGAATTGTTCACAAACAGAAGCATTCACAAAGCAAGGTACTCAATTGCTGAATATACGGATAAAAATCATTTCCAGAATATTTACAACAAATCTTTCTAACACAATCCTAAAAAGAGATCAGTCCAATTCTTTTTTTGAATGTTAAATATTTATTATTAAAAATACACATTGCCATAAATCCCCCTCAAAATAGTGCCCCTCACTTGGAGCACATTTTCATTCTTGCCACATTCTTTTTTTGTTTTTCACTTTCTGTTATATGTTTATTTTTTTATTAATTTTATTGAGAAATAGATAACAATGAGACAGTTTCAAAACCAATCAGTAGGACAGTTTCAATTATTAATACATTGCATATTGTTATCTTCTTAGTGGTTATTCATAGTACAAGATGCAGACATGATATTCTGTCCAAATATTATTAGTACAAATATTTCTTCTAGTTGAATTATGAGAAATATCTATATATCTATCCTATTTTGTATATATAGATACAAAATGGTCTTTCCTTTGTACTCCCCTTTTTTGTTTAGTTTTGTTAGAGATGGGTATTCCATTGCCATTTAAATATTGTAGGTGTGTGATTTCAGCAAAATAATCCAATATTGTTCAGTAGTCCATAATAGTAGTGGGTTATCCATAGGACTGGCAATGCCAAAAGTTGACTTGAGCCTTTCACAGCTCAGCATATTAATATGGGTTTACTTTTTATACCTTATTTTTATACTTTTCTGCTGTATTGTTAAGATCAAGATAAAGCAAGACCTATATAACAAATGTAACTTTTCTATCTAATAAGTTCAGTCAAGTCCCCTCAGGATTTATCCTGTTACCCTGTACCAGTTTGCAGATCCTTTGTCAGTGTCATCCATGTAGATGAGTCACGGCCATTGCTTGACCAATTTGCTCTCTAAGAAAGCCTGAGAAAATGTTTTCTCTCCCTGTGACTCTCCTTAGGCACACTCTATGTCATCAATCACATTGCTCTGTGGCCCCATAATCTCCTTGAACAGAAAATTTGAGACACCACTGAGTTACATGATGTTACAGTATAGGTTCTTCAATGTCCTGAGTCTTCACTGACGTGAAAGGCTAGAGCCAAAATGTTGGCTGTTCTTGCAGTCCTTCTTTTTCTCTAATTTTTGGTCTGCAAACTTACATTGCTAATTCTCCAGAAGAGAAGCTTATTATTACCCTACAACAAATGCAGTTGGGTTTAACCTCACTATCTGTCTGAACATTAAACATCTTAGACATAACATGGAACAAGTGTTTTCCATCAAGTATTTATATGTGAAACTTTAAGTCCCTACAGAATATGGAGAAAAAAATTAAAAAAATATTTTAAAAATATGAATAAACAGTTACATATTTTTACACAGAAACCTAAAAATCTAACCATATACAGCATTGTAGCAGGACGGTCCTGTGACATTTTTTTCTTGTTTCTTTTTTTTCATTTATTACCCCCTTTTTAAACTTTTTAGATTTTTTTAACAAACATTTACTTGAGAGACAGTATGGCAATAATTGGTATGTCATGATAAGTAGTCCAATTCTTAAAGTATCAAAAGATTTGAACACTCATGACAAAGACACATTAATGCTTAAAAACCACAAAGGTAGGTAGATGCTTATATCACTAGTGATTAGGAAAATGTCTAATAAAATGCATCTGTTATCTATCCTCTTGACTAGCCGTAATGTAAAAAGCTCATAATACCCAGAACTAGGGATGACGTGGAGCAACTGCAGTGCTTGTACATTGCCATCAGGAGTACACACAGTGCTTCCTTTTGGAAAACTGAAAATTTGTTTAAATGTTCAATATATATTAACCATTTTTATCCTTTCTTAGCATATTACCCAAATTATATTGTTTGATACTTATTCAAGAGATCCAAAAACATACATCCACAAGAAGATGCCATTTTAGCTGGGTACATAAATATCTTTAATAAGTTTATTTTAAATGGCTGTGAATTGGAAATTATTCACATATCTGTCAATGAGGGTTAGATAAAATGTGGTAAATTCATAAGAGCAAACACAGCTTAAAAATAAAAAGAAACAAGCTTCTTATATATGCAGGAAATACATATAAAGGCAGACAAAGCGAGGAAAACTGTGACTCCATATATGTCTTATCCTAAAAAGACCAAAAGAAGATAAATGACTGGCTGCAGCCTGGGTAAGCAGGAGAACTGACTAAAAATGGTCATGAAGACATCTGAGATCTTAGAGATGTCTCATGTTTTATATAGAATATTAATTATGTATGTGTACATATCTGTTGAAGTTCATTAAGTGTTACATTTAAAATTATTATATTTTTAATCTATCAAGTAAACTTTAATAAAATTAATTTAAAGAGAGTCAACACAAGCAGAGAAAGAAAAGGGTTAGGATCTATGATAGCTGAAAATGGGTTTGAAAGCTGCCTGTTAAATGCTCCTATTTGCCATTTCCTTGGACTCTGGTCCTGTGGTGTAATTTGCTTTTCCACTGTTACTTGGGTGGTCAGGTAAGACCTGGAGCAAGCACTTAGCCCACTTGACATTTCTCATGACTCTGTAGAAAATCTGGGTGATATTATCATGTCGTGAACCAGTTCTCCCTCAAGATCCAAATATTTCATTATTAACCAACTTTTGCGGAAAGAAAAAGCAGGATTAGGAATATTATCTTCCAGCAAACAGTCTAGATATGTATATTTCATGTAACTGTGAGTATGTGAAAGAACATGCCACACTACTCTTAGAGCAGGCTGAGAAAACACTTAGGACTTGCTGTAGCAGGTGCTACATAGTTTATGCACACAAAGTGGAAGAATAAAACATGATTATAGCTTTGTAATAACGAAGTTAAAATGTGCAGCATATGAATTAGTTTGTTGTAAGCAAGAGAACTTAAAAATATAATCACAAGACAAAGGAAAAATACAAAGCTCTGTTAGAAAAATAATAGTAAATAAATTTCAAATGGTGGTACTGCCTGCTGCTAACTGCTTATACTTTAAGTGGCTTACTTCAATATTAATTCATATTTTATTTTGGTGTTATAATGCAGATTGTAGACCTTATGGTATTAGGAAAACATGTAAATGAGTGTTGTAACTAAGACTCTTTAAAGTATATGCTATCTTTCTTTTTATAACATTATTTCATTGGATGTATATCAATGATTATCTCTTTAAATATTAATTATTTAAGATTATAAGTTACTTGTAATTTGACCTAGTCTAAAAATATGAATTTAAAATTTAGTATGAAGTGTGAATAAAATATACCAACAGGAGTGATAGCACATGCCTGTAATTCCAGCACAGTGGGAGGCTAAGGTAGAAGGATTCCCATGAGTTCATGGCCATCCTGGGATACATAATGAGTTCAAGACCAGCCTGAACTACATAAAAAGATGCTGTCTCAAAAAAAAAAAAACAAAAAAACACCCACAGGATATATTTATGAAAAGCAGGATGGAAGGGAGAAAAAATGAGAACAGAAAAGGGAGAAAGAAAAACAAAGTTGTAATGAGAGAATCCTTCCAAAGAAAGACAACTTACAAGTTTTGTTTATATCATTTTCTTTCCTAGAATATGCCCAAATGGTCAACTACAACTTATAATTTAATGAGATTAGCTTAGTGGCATTCATATACTAAAAGGAAACAAAATGGCATGACTAACATGACAGAATACGGCTGAAGTCACCATGTTGCCTGAGATCCTACTGGTGTTAGGACACTTTACAGAATGAATGAGGACACTGCTACAGCCCGGTCTTGTTGTAGAATGCTTTAGTGCAGCCTCCCTTCTTCTTGGCAACAGAGTGAAGTGAGGTAGGGAGACAGGCAACAGATGAAGCCTCAATTAGGGACCTAATGTGTTTCCAATTAGGTTTTCTCTGTTCCTTCAACATTCTTCCCAAAGCACCACGCACACTTTGTCATTGCATGAGAAATAGGAGGTGGGCGATGTAGAGCAACACTGCGTTCTTTGTAAGATATTGTATTAAAAAAGAAGTCGTTTTGCTCTGTCAAAGTTGTTTTTATACTTGGAAATAATTTTTTTAATTCATGGCCAATGGCTGAAATCTGTATGTAAACAGTGCAACAATTTCTCTATAACCATAGCATTTTTGCACAAATAACATGTGGAACTCAGGCTGAATGATATTTTATTTGCCTTAAGTATTGCAAAGTAGATTTGCAACTATAATAAATCTATAGTATTGTATAATTGTCACAAGTCAGAAAAGACAATGAAGAATGAAGGCCTTGTTTATCCTCTGAATATATATTAGATAGGGAAAAACTGACAATCCTAGGATGGAGAAAATTAGTTTCTAAAACTAAAGTGAAAAAGATAATTGTTCTGGAAATGTGTTTAAAATTGTGTCATTTTTTTTTCCTTTTTGATTATGAACAACTTTGTCAAATGAGAAATGGCTTTATTCTTGCCAGCACCCTACTTATCATCTAATGAAAGACAAACAACACACTTCTTGTCTATTCCTTATCCCCATTGCATCAGGACTTCTGGATGTTTTGAAACACCAGACTATGGGTATATTTTGTTTAGGTGAATCTAAAATGTTTATTCTAAGTGCCATGACTTCTCATTTTTGGTTTCTCTGGGCCAAGATCTGCTGAATAAACTTACTTGTAGGTCAGGTCACTGTGCTCTGCTTTTTTTTTTT
>NW_004524700.1:5674759-5694507 GCF_000260255.1 Octodon degus | reverse complement strand
CTGCATGGTTTGTGAAGACAAGTCGGCCATAATTCTGATGGGTTTTCCTTTGAATGTGATCTGCTTCTTTTCTCTAGTGGCTTTCAGTAGATTATTCCTGTGCTGAATTTCTGGCATCTTGAGTATTATGTCTCGATGTGTTTTTCATTGGGTTGAAGTTACTTGGCGTTCTGTATGCTTTTATTACCTGAATGTCAGTTTGTTTCCTCATATTTGGGAAGTTTTCTGCTATTACTTCTCCCCATATTTTTAAATGTCATTTGTATTTACTCCTTCTTTCTCATTGATGCCTATTAGTCTCACATTGTTCATCTTTGCATCATCGTTCAGGTGATAGATTATTCTTTCCTGCATCCTTGTTGTTTTTAAGAGATATTTTCTCACCTTTTCACTAGCTGCACCAGCATCTTCAAGATCTGAAACTCTGTCTTCACATTCACTTAAAAGGTTTTGCAAGCTTGTGATTCAGATTTAATTTCCTCTATATCTCTTTGACTCTGCTTCATGCGATCTATTTCTTTCCTGTATTGCTCATTCAGATAATCCGTTAGTTTTCTAATCTCCTCTTTTTTTTTATCAATATCTTCTTTAGAAGCAGTTATAAATTCTTTTACTGCAGTGTTTTTTCAGATTGGGTTTCCTCCCTATGTGTCTATAGTTGCCTCTTTACTTTAGGTGCTATGAGTTCTGAGAGTTCCTTTTTTATTTCAGAAAAGAATTGCACTCTGATTTCCTCTATATCTTTCTGCTGTTGCTTATTTACTATAGACGCTATTAATTCATGCATTTGAGCCGAACTGGTGTCCTCCGCAGTTGTTGTGGGTGGGCACTCGTTTTCCTCCATATGTTTCTGCATCTGATTCTTTAGTGCATATATTATTAATTCAGGGATTTCTTTTTTTATTTCCAATCTGAGGTCCTCTATACCTTTCTACAGCTGTTTCTGTATTTCAGAAGCCATTGATTCATTGCTTTCAGCTGTGTGATTTCTAATTTGTTCTGTGTTAGTGTCCTCTGCACTTGTTAAGGGTGAGCTTGGGTTCTGAGGTTGCTTTTTTTTCCTTTTCGTCATTTTGTGTAGCACTGTCTTCTGACCTTTGTTGTAGATCTTTGTTGTAGTTATAACCTTAGCAGGTACTGAAGTTCAGGTGCAACTCTACAAAGTTTGGATTTATCCAGCTGTGCCTGGCTTGGATCTGGCTGCTGTGCTCAGCTCCTTCCCGCTGTTGCCCTTGAGGGTGAACCTGTTGTGCCCCTGTAAGAAGATGTTCTGCTCCTGGGCTAGTGGGGTGGATCTATCCTCTACACTCTCTGTAGGGATTGCAGCTGCAGGGTTACACCCCATTCGTATATGCGAAGCCTGAGCTATGCCTGGAGGGTCAAGGTAGAGTAGGGGGGAGAGGAAGCTCTCCTTCACACTCACTGGTTCTGAGCTAAGACTGGGTCTGGGGGTTCCGGAACATGGCAGAAATTCCTACTCCATAATGATCATTTTCTTGATGACTGTCACAGTTACTCTTCTCTCATTGCTGGGGCAAATTCCCACCACCCAAAATGAAGGAAGGAAAGATTTGTTTAGCTCACAGTTAGTGGAGGTTTCAGTACTTACTCAGCTGGCTCCAAGGTAGAGTAATATATGGCAGAGAGCAGCAGTTCAAGGCAATGGAAAATGGCGTAGTTCAAGAGAGCAGAGAGAGTGCCAGCAGCTCAGACAGCTACCTAGCCCCTCTCCCCTCCTCACATTGTAATGCAAGTTACTTGCCCCAGGGCAGGTGCAGCACCCACACTCACAATAGTCAATCACAAGTTCCAGAAGCCACCCCATGAGTGAGTGAGGCTTTGGAGGGACAACTAGACACAAACCATAACATTGTGCCCCTGGGCACCAAAAGAATCATGCACCTCCCTTTATGTGAGAGGCATTTTAGTCCATCTCTAAGAGTTGCCCAAGTCTGAAAAGTTTCAGTATTGCTGAAAAGTCCAAGTCCCAAGTCTCCTCCAAGATCCAAGGCGACTCTTAGCTGTGAGCACCTGCATAAATGAGAAGTTAAACACTTCCAACATTCAATGGCACAACATAAACATTACCATCCCAAAAACAAAACAAAGCAAACAAACAAACAAAAAAAAAAAACAAAAAACAAACATAAAACATGCAGCAGGATACCTAGCATTGGGACCAGAATAAGTACAAAATCCAGAAGGGCAAACATTAAGTTCTGTAATTCCATGTGGGACATCTAAGCAATCTGTGGCAAATTGTGAGCTCCAAGAGCCTTGCATGGCTTTGTCCCTACAACAGTTTTGGTGGTAGGTCCTATGGCTTCTCTCTCTGGTCTGTTTTGCTCCTTTCTTGCAGTTTCCTTTAGATGATTCATTCTTTCCTTTAGATGATTTAGTTTGGATTTCCCAAACTTCTGGGCTTTCCTCTGCAATTAAGTCTCTCATTCTCTGCTTCACAGACTAAACTGCCGGGCGCATACTCCCTGGCTTCCAAAGCCATCTGAAATCAAGGTGGGGGCTTTTTAATCCTCAGAACTCTGCCTGTGCCTAAAAGCAATGCCACAAGGATGATGCCAAGGTCTGCTTCCATCTGGAGGAGTAAAGAGGTTTTCCCTCTTGGTTTTAGGGTTGAGTGCCTGGAGCTCTGAGAAATCTGAACCTGATTCCGAGGAACAAATTCTCTATGTGGGCACCATTCTGGAACCTGGTGTGGCTAACACTGCCATTCTGGAACCTGGTGCTTTGAGGCTTCACCCTCAAGGCAATTCTGAGGCTGCAAACATTGGAGATCTGCCACCTCCAGTGTGGCCCTCAGGCGATCCTTTCCATTCTCTTCTTTCCCAGCAATGGAGATTCTCTCAGCTCTATGTTTGCATTCCACAGCTTTATTGGAGCTTCCATTCTGGCCAAACTCACAACATTTTAAATCATCCTGCTGGGTTCCTTGCTCTTCATTCTCAACATAAATCTGAATTTAAAAAAAAAAAAAAAAAAGCAACAATAGCCATGCCACTATCTCAATATTTGACTGCTTTGACACTTCTTTTGCCAGATTAATCAGTCTGCCACACTTAATATGTCTCAAGTAAAATCTTTGGATATGAGAAAAATTCACACAAACTTTCTGCCAAAGAATCCAGAGTCCAACCACCAATGCAGTCCTTCTTCCAAGCTGAAAACTTCCCAGCCTAGTCTTTACAAGCAGGGCTTCTATTAGCCTTCTGATCTGAGCTTTGATCAGAATCTCACATACAGAACGGCCAAAGCTGTTCCAGCACTTTTTTTGCATGTGACATCTCTGAACCTTTCCTATCTCTTCTGATAAGTCATTCCCAAAAGCTCATAACCCACATGGTCAGGTAGTCACAGCAATGACACCACTTCTCTGGTAACAAAATCTGTCTCAGTTACTCTTCTCTAATTGCTGGTACAAATACCTTACACTCAAAATGAAAGAATGAAAGATTTGGTTAGCTCACAGTGGAGGTTTCAGTCCATACTCAGCTGGCTGCAAAGCACAGTGGCACATGGCAGAGAGCAACTTTTCATGCTGGTGGCAAAGAGCAAGAGAGAAAAGGGAGAGGCAGCAGCTCAAGCAGCTATCTAGCCTCTCTCCCCACCTCACCTTGTAATGCAAATTACCTGCCCCAGGGAGGTTGCAGCATCCATCCTCACAGTAATCAATCACAAACCTAAGAAGTACCCCATGACTGCATAAGGTCTTGGGGGGGCACTAGACTCCAATCATACCAATGACCTTTAACCACATTGGCTTTTCTTCCTTCCTCAAGAATTTTTTTTTCTCATTCATGAAGGCCTCTAGCCTCTGTTCTTGTTGTTTTCCTTACACTAACTCTGGACTTGTGTTCCAGGTTCCAAATGCTGTGATCATAAAGATCATTTCACTTGTATTCTATCTCCAGAAGTTGCTATCTTCACTGATCAAAGCCTATTTTAGGGAATTTTGTTATTTTATTTTATTTCCTTTTTAAAAATGTAATTTAATTTAATTTAATATATTGTTATTTTTTATTTTTTTCATAATTTTATTGAGAAACAAATAGCAATGAGAGAGTTTCAAATCAAATTGGTAGGACAGTTTCAATAATTAACACATTGCATACATTCTTTCTAGTGGTTAATTGCCGTACAAGATGCGGACATGATATTCTATTTACAAACACCATTAGAACAAATCCTTCTATTTATTAAGAGAATGTAACTATATAACTATCCTAGCCATTTTGAATGCACAGATACAAAATGGACATTCATCTGTATCCCCTTTTTTTTGTTAAGTTCCATTATTTGAATATTATAGGTGTGTAAATTCAGCAAAATATTCTAAAAGAGTCCAATAGCCCATAATAGTATTGGGTCTTCCACTTGACTGGCAATGTCAGAAATTGTTGACCTTAGTCCCCCACAGCTCAACATAACAGCATTTCTTTACTTCTTATATTTCTTTTTTATACTATTCTTCTGGATGGTTAAGATCAAGGTAAAGCAGAACCTATGCAACAAGAGTTGTAGCTATTAAGAATGATAAACTTGAAGCCTTTATATTGAAGTGGATGTCACTTGAACAAATACTCATAAGTGAAATAAACCAGACACACATGTGTAAATATCATATAGTTTCCCTAGTATAAGAACTCAAAAGAAGAAATACAAATAGAAAGGTATAATACAAGTAAAAGGAAAGCAGGACCTCGAGGACTAACTAATCAAGAGAGGGAAAGGAGAAGAACTAGGAAACATGAATAAGTGAAGCCATACAGTTATATGTAGAAGATGGGCAAGGCAATGATCCTGAGAATCTCCAGAAGATTTTTGAATCTAGCAGTTAATTGGAAGATTCTTACCCTGACTAACTATATATACTGATACCTGTGAACTAAGCAACTGCACTGCAGATGGTAATTTGTAATAGTAGTTTCATGTTTGGAGTGCCTGTCATTAATTTAATTTTAAAGAATAAAATCAAAAGCAAAAACAAAGACAGAAGCATAGTAACATACAACAATATATATGGCACAGATTTTCAAAACAAAGCAAATTCACAATCGTTATATTGCATATTTTATCATGAAATCTGTTGTTCAGAGTAACAGATATATGTATACAAGATTGTACAAATGATTATTGATACTTGCTTTCATGTTGTTTGATAAAATTTTAAAAATAAGCTTTTTATATGACATGTTGTCTGTTCGGACATTAGACTTTATTTTCTTTCCTTACATAAAATTAATAAGGCTCCAGATTGGGTTGAGTTCAACTTTGAGGGCAGACTTTATTTTATAAAAAATAGCTTAATGGACATTTTCAGTATGCAAATTGAAACAGAAAGTGACAATTTCAAGGAAATGAAGTTGTACAATGGTGTTTGTATTGCTTTTATAACTAATCTAACGTAAAGCAGATGTCTTAGGCTCTCAGAGTAGTTGATGATCAGGACTGTAGGATGGAGGCCTGTCCAGTACTATTCCTGGGACATGAGGGACTCCTACAAAACATGAAAGAAACAGCTTATAGACTCTGGTTATAACATTTTCTATGACACATGTTTCCTGTGCCTCAAGATGATTTAGATGTCAGATCACCCAGACTTGTTAAAATTTATGGGGAAATCTTTTTGTAACTTTGGGTAAAATGGCACAGGTAAGGTAATGCAGTCTGCAGTGAGAAACAGAGAACCCCTGAACTGGTGTCTGCAGAGGGATATGACTCTGAGAGGAAGGAGGAAAGCCCACTTGTATTTACAGAATGTTTAGCTTCTCCCTACAATCAGAACCCTAACCTTTTGGGTTCAGATCAATTTAATAAATAGAAACTTAAACTTCTAGATCACCCTGAAAAATTTATTCATCAGTCTGAGTTTAAGTATGGAGTCATTATATCCACTGTTGGACCTAAATTTATTATTTGTAGTTTTATATGATTTTGAAATTTTGAAAAATCTCTTTAGGGAAGAGAAACACTATCTGTAAATATTAGCTGCAACCACCACTTTTTGCTCTGATGTAAGGAATACTCTGAAAGTGTTTTAAAAATGTATTGTTAGGCATGGTGGCACAAAAATTAAATCATAGCATTTTGGAGATTGAGGCAAAAGGAGTACTGTGAGTTTGAGGCCACCTTGGGCTTCAATAGTAAGTTCAAGCCCAACCTCAACTAATTACATTGTATTTGATTTTAAAATATTATTATATTTAGTAACACCAATTTAATGCTTACATGCCGTTTGAAATATTTTCTATCAAACAGAATTACTGGTTTTAATATTACCGATGGCAATAGAAGGATGATATCTCTAATAAGTCCTGCATAATTTTTAAATGCCACTGCTGTTTTCTGTCATTCAGGAAGGCATTATGCTAGTGATATTTCTTTCCAGGGTGAAAATGCCAGTGACCTCTTTCCCTTCCAAGTAATGTCTTTTACAGAAAGAATTTATAATCTTTCCTATTTTCCAACCTCCCTGACACTGCTTAACCTACTGCATTTGCTTTCTGACACCTCCCTTCCACTGAAAGTACTCCACGCAGTCTCAGTGAGAGCAGAACAATACGACGTCTGCTATGCTCCTGTCCATTTCTTATTTGCTATTGCCGCTCTATCTTTCCCTCTTGTATTCTCTCTCTTTTCTACTGAATCACTATTAAAATACTTCTTTTATATTTTGGGCAATTCTTTTGTGGTCTCTATATAATTACTGCAGATTAATATTTCATGGACTTTTTCTCATTTTAAATACTCGAGACTCTACCCAAATATTTAGGCTAATGAATCCCAAGTTCATATTTCTGGTTCAGACTTTTGCATTTAAGCTCTAAAATAGACTACTTAAAATTTACTTTAATATTGCTTTAGAATTTAATGCCTTAAATTATTGGTATAAAACATATTAATCTTCCTCAAAAACTTGGTTAGATTCACCATTGACTTCTGTCTGAAAGTTAAAACATTGAATTACACATCAAGGTCTGGATACTACAATAGACCATGAGAAAAGGGCTAACATGACAGCAGTGTATGTGAGAAATCGATGACCAGAATAATGAGGAAGAAGGGGAAGCACATGGGGTGTAAGCCACGTGGTATGATGCAGCGCCATGCAGATGCCAGCTCTGTAGTGAAACATAAGGGAACCAGAAAATCTTCAATATTGTGTGTTTTCTTGAAAACAAAACTTCTCTGATTATTCTAGGAAGCTGAAACCATGCTTCAAAGCAGTCTACAGCAAAGAGAACAGGGAAGGAATCTATCTACCAGATGACTCTTGGCTCACATTTACCATTTTCTAGTGTTCACACCATGAGGACCTCACTTTGGTTGGATTGCCCACGCTTTTGTATCCAGTCAGGAAGCCAGGATGCCTTTTCCCAGGTAATGTATCAGTGGAGGTAGAGAGAGAATTAGAAAACTCTGAGAAATGGGGAAATCTGAAAAAATTTACAAGGTTGATGTTCCAATCCATTATCTTGAACTTATTCCTATATCTTAAATTTTCACATCAGGGTAACCAAATGCCGTTATTTTTCTTTAAAAAAAAAACATATTTCAAATGTGACTGTTCTCATGCTTCTCCAGGATCATTGAAATACTTTCTCAACTACCCTCCCTAATTTGGTTTAATGATTTAAATACAAAGTGTCACCAGTGACTCATGATGAGTGTTTGATCTCGAGCAGTGACCTTCAGAGGTGGGCTGGAAGGGACTGGATCACAGGAAACTAATTTAATCATGGAATCAATCTGGTGAGGAGATCACTAACAGTTGGGTGACAGGCAGGGAAAGGTTGTCATCCAGTTATTTCAAGAAGTAGGGCTGGTTGGGGAAGGGGACTGTGGGCTCTCACCTTAACGAATACCTCTTTTCCTACCACCTGCCACAGGGTGATCACTCTCTAGAAACACCTTTACCAATGATGTTTTTGTGTTTCCACAGGCTTAAAACCAAGAAGATGGCTACCCATGAATGGAGACCTCTGAAACAAAGGCCAAAATAAGCATTGCTCCTTTGGGTGGGTAGGTCATGCATTCTGTTACAGGAAGGAAAACTTAACACACCTGTTCTTGCCTGCCCTGTGATGTTGCCAGTGTAATTTTTCTAAAGTGTACAACTTGTGCTTTCTTTTCATTTCTTCTCTCTCTCTCTCTCTCTCTCTCTCTCTCTCTCTCTCTCTCTCTCTCTCTCTCTCTCTCTCTCCCCTAATATTGACCACTTCCTAATAGGGAATAGTAAAGCCAAGCATATTGAGAAAGATGGCATGGAGAATGTCTTCATTTAGTATGAAATAGAGTACTAGATATTGATATGTAGTTAAAACAATCTTTCTTCTTAGGAAACACAAAGCTAAATTTTATTTCCAAAAGTCACTTGCTGATCTGTGAGGCCATGAGACTAAGACTGGCCTACAGAAGCTTAAGTAAAAGTAACATAAATTATGCAGTCACGATGTTCTTTCCAACAGTTGTTCTCCTCTGAACTGCCAAATGCAACAGTAAGCCAAAGTCATAGAACATGACTTTGGAGGGCTGGCAAAATAGCTCTGTGGACTAATTGCCTGCTTTGACAAGCACAGGACCAGGGTTGGATCCCTAGTCCTGCAAGCTGAACCAGTCTTGCCCCTGGGGCATCCTGAGTCTGCGACTGATACTAGACCTGGTGGTGCACGCCTGTAACCCCAGAGCCGGGGAGGCTGAAAACAGGAGGATCACTATGAGTCACAGCTGTGTAGTTAGACCCTGTACCAAATACATAAAAATGAAAAACAGAAAAAGGATGCAATTCTTATCTTTAATGAGAGAGAGAGAGAGAGAGAGAGAGAGAGAGAGAGAGAGAGAGAGAGAGAATTTACAAAGAAAAAATAAAAAAAGAAGATCTAAAAGGCTATAATTTTGGATACATAAATTGGGCAAAACTCACTAAGGAGTGAAGACCAGGCCAAGGTAAGGGTGCATCACAGGAGGATTGTCTGGGGGGAGAAAAGGACATGTGCTTGCAGGACAAGCACATGAGTGGTTATGTAGCTGTGGTGGGAGGGCAGAGGGACTGGAAGAAGAAAGGAAACTGGAACAACTACTGAAAGGAAAATACTAAAAAGTAAGGTTAAAGCTGTGGCCTTATCCGGTAAGGTTGTGATGTCCAATGTATCATACTGGCTGCAATACTGAGAGCAGAGGAGCAAGGGCAAGGATTGAAGGCAGAATGCTAAGCTACTACGAGAATCCAGTGAGACAAGAGTGGCTTCTCCAGAAGGGTAGTGATAGGCGTGACAGTGGGCACATGCACACACACTGCAGGAATATGGCCGCACACAAAGGGAAGCAAACATTGGGCATAAGCAAATGAGATAAAAAGACAGATGTGTTCCTTTTGTGAAAGGAGCTCATTTTACAACATGCCATATTTGAGATGATTGAGGTATCCAGGCAGATGTCCCAAGCACTTGGTTGGCTCCTTGAATCTGGTTTGCTCTCAGGAAAGGTCTTTGCCAGAAATATGCATTTAGGGTCTCCTAGAGTTTGAAGGTAAGCTGGAAGGGTGGGAAAAATTTGGGGAAGAAATAGGAATAAATTACTGTTAGGACTGAAAAGTTTCTGGAGTGCTACTGTACAGTAGGGTGGTCAGAGGTAGTAAGGCACTATACAGTTCAAAAAGCTAAAAAAAGCATTCTGAATGTTTTTAACATCAGGCAGTGGTAAATATTTGAAGAGATAGGTATGTTTATCATGGTATAAATGCCATAAGATATATACATTTATTGAAAAGTCACATGTTATCCCATAAAGGACTAAAACTTCTGTATTTTAAAATATTTTAAAAATTGATTTAAAATAATTATCATCATGAATCAGGTATTAAAGTGCATGAGATTAAATGACTTTTCACTTGGCATAAAACTAAAATTCTATAATTACTGAGGAAGAAGATACAAATAGAAAAAAAAAAAGGTTCAAAGACAATTTACTAGCATCTCCGAACTTAAGTAATATGTATTTAAAGGAACAAGGAAATCAATTGAAAATTAGGAACTTCCAGTGAAGCAGGAAAACAAACAAACAAACAAACAAACAGACAATGGAATTCCAAGGTATTGATTAATATGCTTTAAACTTAAGTGATATTTTGATACACATATTTAGTGGTTGAAACATAATGGATACTTTTCTTTCACTCACTGATTTAAGCCAGATTTTCCAACAAAGTGAGAGCTTGCCTTCACACAGGGTGGCAGGTATTCCTGTTCTCTGAAGTGTAAGTCTGATCTTGCCATTTCTTTCTGCCATTTCTTTCGGCTTACTGTTGCAGTTGGCAGTTCAGAGGGGAACAACTGTTGGAAAGAGCATCGTAACTGCATAATTTATGTTACTTTTAATTAAGCTTCTGTAGGCCAGTCTTAGCCTCATGGTCTCACAGATCGGCAAGTGACTTTTGGAAATAAAATTTAGCTTTGTGTTTCCTAAGAAGAAAGATTGTTTTAACTACATATCAAAATCTAGTACTTTATTTCATACTAAATGAAGACATTCTCCATGCCATCTTTCTCAATTTGCTTGGCTTTATTATTCCCTATTGGGAAGTGGTAAATATTAGAAGAGATAAAAATATTTATCATGATTTTAATACCAAACTTCATTGGGTTCATTGGCAGCATTTATTTGTGTCCCTGGTGGCACCCATATTGACTTGGCACTTAGACGTTCAACACATCTCATTGGATTAAAAATGACAGTATTAAATTGAAATATACTTTAGAATTTACAAAATAATTCAATAGATTGGATATTCTCTTTATTTCCTTGATGAATTACATGAGGCTCTGAGAGGTTAAGTGCCAGGTTTAAGATCTCATAGTTGTGATGGATTTGGTCTTCGGTCAAAACTTCTTTGACTGTAGGAAAATGAAGGGCATTTTTCATTCTTCTTCATTTAGATTCACTTGCACTCCTGCTTTCACCTAAATTGAAAATAAAATATTTAAATGTTTAAACCACATATATGTAATTTACTAGGAATTTTACTCTAACTTCTATTTAAGTATTGATCTTGGATTATGACATAGATGATGAATTCTCTGATGACATTGTATTGGGTGGAATGTGCAGTAACAGAGACATTGGCATTAAAATTTAAAATTACTGAGACAAGCTGGGAAAGAAAACAAATAATATTCAGAAGAGATGATTCAACTAAAGATCCATAAAGTACAAAGGGAAAGAATATAAACAGAAATAATATTAAAACAATGTTTAACAGATGTTCATTCAGAGCCAGGAAAGTTCAGTGGAGAAACAATAAATTTCACCCTGCTCTGGTTAAGGGCACAACATTTTGATAGTGAACTATTACACATATCAATATTAGTCTTTAATCTCAGGGTAATTTCCATAAGGAATATTCAGTGTTAATAGCTAGGGATTTTCATAACGGCCCTTTAAATGTCATTAGCACTTTGTCAAACAATGAGAATTTTGTTATGCATTATAATTCATAACAAATGACAAATTGTTTTTCTGGGTCTCTCTCTGCAGCCTCACTCTTTGTAGATAAACTTGAACTCTAGGTCAGCAGCCTCCTTTCACAGTAACATTGTCACCATGCAGTTTCAATGGTTACACTGTCTGTCCTCAAATCCAGAGCAGAGTGGAACACGATCTGGGCTTCCCTTCAAAAAGCCTGGAATTTCCTGTGGTGGGACTCACCTGGCTCACGTGACTGACTGCTATGTCCCTCAGGGATGCAATGTCCTCAGAACCACATGCATACCAAGATGGAAACCAGCAGAGTCTAAGGAGAAACCAGGGCCTCAAAGGGGCCAGAGCAGAAGGTGAGGGAATTTCAGACAGATAGAAAAGGAATGGGTCTTTATTTTGTCTACTTACTGTATTTTGAGCCTCAAGTAATAGTGGCAGAGAGTACCCACAGTTATTTCATTAAAAAATGAATAAATGAGTAAAGGAATTCTCCTGTTTGTCCAGGGTATACGAAGTACATGAAAGAAAACATGAAATCATCATTGTATTGAAGTCAAACAAAGAGAAATAAAGCTTAATAAGGCATAGAACATGACTTTGGAGGGCTGGCGAATAGCTCTGTGGACTAAGTGCCTGCTTTGGCAAGCACAGGACCAGGGTTGGATTCCCAGTCCTGCAAGCTTAGCCAGCCTCGCCCCTGGGGCATCCTGAGCCTGCAACTGATACTAGCCCTGGTGGTGCACGCCTACAATCCCAGAGCTGGGGAGGCTGAAAACAGGAGGATCACTATGAGTCACAGCTGTGTAGTTAGACCCTGTACCAAATACATGAAAATGAAAAACAGAAAAAGGATGCAATTCTTATCTTTAATAGTGCAGCTTTGCTACTGACTAGATATTGCTTCCCAAGCCAGCGGGTCCACACTGCCCTGCTTGTTCATGGAGGAATTCACCCATTGCTCTGGCAGTGAATGTAAGAGCATACATGCTGGTTTTAACCAGAGCCTAAGTCAGCTGTAAGTATGGACCTGTGACTTCCACAAAAGGACTCACACACTGCATTCCAAAACAAAGCCGTGAAGTATATTTTTGTCATTTGCTGGCTGAGGCTGTCTGCACTGTCACTGTCTTCCATTAGTGTAATTGGGCAGAGACTATACATCGTGTAAATGAAGAACCACAGACTGCAAAACACTATGAAGGAAGAGATCTAATAGATAGGCCTGATCATTGGCTGAATTAGCCAGCAGTAATTAAACAGGATAGAATGAAATCCTCTTCTAAAATGTTTTACCAAAAATTTTAGTGTGCCCACTACCATATGTTTGGAATACAGAAACAAGAATGGAAAAACACAGAAAATACACCTAAAGCATCTGAATTTTACAGTAGTCAACTTGGCATGTTGCACCTTTACTTAATTAAGCTTTTTGGTCACACTTGAAAAGCTTTTCCTTTAGTATACACTGCCAGTTATGGCCAACGAAAAAAACTTATCTTTTAATTTTTTATTTTACTCTATTGTAGCTTTGATTTACTAAGCAAAATGGGAGATGATGTACTTATCATTAATTACATTTAACTTCAAATGGCTGAGTTGTTTCTAAACACTAAATCCCTTTTCTGTGAGCCAGTAGTAGTGATAGTCTAAGGATATGTGGCTGTGTTGTAAGAACATTTCCGAGAGAACACCTCAAAAGTCCATCCTGACCTACGTGAGATTGCCAGAAAAGACATTTTCTCATACTAGGTTTACTTGTAAGAGAAGAACTTATCGAAGTGTACCCTCTCAGAAATTTTTGTTGAAGTATCAGAGCTGATAGTATCCATCTTCATAATAAACGTCATCTAGAACCAAGGGTACAGGCACACTTTATAATATTTACATATGAATATTACATGACTACTCTTCTATATAATTTGGATGTAATATTTACTAATGTGCTAATTTTAGTTGTGATATACCATTTTTCAGTGCTAATATATTGGTCATATTTTGTTCATTATTTCTTTGTTAGACAAACTTCTCAGAAGTTTTTGATTAATAAAGATTCTCTATGGAATAAAAGGACATTATAGACTTTAAAGAAAGAAGACAGGTACTTCCAACAATTGCTTAGATTTAATCCAGACAAAACAAGTCAAGTAGTAATTTACTAATACACTTCTGGCATGGAAGGATACTTTTTACAAAAACTAGTATTCCTATTTTCCCTATTTTGATTCAGCATGGAGTAAGATACATAGAAGATATTTTTCAAACATAAAAAGAGCTTTATAATTTGTTTTAAGATTGAGAGCATAAAACAGATTTTTCAAAAGTTTTCATTAACAATTCAGCTGCACGCATTGCAGTGACTCCCTGTGATATTTTTCACAGGAGCATACAGCACATGCTGATTGTGCCCACCCACATTTTCTGGGACCTCTTGCTTCACCACTTTATCCTGCCAGTGCCCTTCCCTGTTATCCCTATCCTGCTCTCTGGTTGATTTTTCAGTTTTAGTTTCTACCTGAGACAGAACATATAACACATGTCTTACTATATTGGCTTATTTCACTTATAATAAGCTCCAGTCCCATCCATTGTTGAGCAAACAACAGGATTTTACTTTTCTTTAGGGTGAATTATATCCATTGTGTTTATATGCCATGATTTCTCAGTGGGGATCTAAACTGAATCAATATCTTGCCTATCATGAATACTGCTGCAGTATGCATAGGCATGCCACTATCTCTTTTGTACCCTGACTTCATTTTCCTTGGATGCTTACCCAGGAGTGGGACAGGTGGATCAGATAATAGTTGTTTCCAGCTTTTTCAGGAATCTCCATACTGCTTTACATTTCCATCAATAATCTGTAAGACATCTTTTGTATTCTATGTTTGGTAATTTTTTTCTTTCAGGTAAAATACTGTTGAGGCCATCCTATATGATTTCTTGAGGAAATCACTACATGATGAATTTGTTATTGGGGTGTGTCTGTGGCCTACTATCTTGCTGTGGGAGCCAACTATAGTCTGCAAAACATAACACTGTGTGCCTCTGATCATGGTTGAGGCCTCAGTGGTTCTGTGATGCTGTGATGCTCCAGAGCAAGATTACATTAGTGGAAGGCATCCTGGTTCCTTGAGAAATGAATAGTAATAAAAAGTGTTTCACCTTGGGAAAAGAACAAACTTCTTTTTAACCTGCCATCTCTCCCCATCATCCTAATCTACATAAAGATCCTCCTTAGCATAAAATAATCTCCTCACCACTTTCCTAAATATAAATATAATTAATAAATTCTGAGGTTCTGGCTGCCTCTTGACCCTTTGTTCCCTGTGAACAACTGGCCACACCAGATCCCCCTTGAATTGCTATTTGTCTCTTACTCTTTCTTTTCACTGTGCACTGTAATGACTTGCAGGAATGTGGAACTCACCACAAGGGTCCCTGATATTTTCCTTATTCTTGAAATTATCATCCCATTCCTAAGCTTTACTATCTTTTTTGTATGAGCTAGGCCAAGTTGTCTGTTAAAAAATAATAATTTCTGCTTTTCCATTCTTTGATCCCCTCCAGATTTCCTGAAGAGTTATCACCCTAATAGTGACTTTTCTTTTTCTTTGGTGATTTCTTTTTATTTCTATTTTATCTTTCCATATTTCATTATGCATTTCTTTCCTCTCCACCTAGCTTCATTTGATAATCTGCTATATCAATCTTCCTCTGTAAAATGAACTAAATTATCTTAGCTACTCCCCTGGAGAAATTCCTTACCTTTACCAACCTTAACTTCTTCCTTATTTGAGTCTACACTCTGAATTCAGAATTGTTGAAGATAATTCTAGAAGTGATCAGATGAGAACCACCAGTTTATAGATGCACCTGCACATGGGCCCTCAGCTTTTCCTAGCTCATTCTATTTTCCACAGCAATAATGTAATGCATTTGTCTATAACTTTTTTAAAAAATTTATTTGGTACAGGCTTTCACTATGCAGCTCAGACTCATAATGATTTTCCTGTTTTCAGCCTCCCTAGTTCTGGGATTACAGGCATGTGCCACCACGCCCGGACTTGGTCACTGGCTTGGTGTGCCCCGGTGTTGGAACCAGGGATCGAACCCTGGTCCCTGTGCTTGCTAAAGCAGGTGCTTAGTCCACTGAGCTATCTCACTGGTCCCTGCTTATGACTTATATCATTATTTCTTTTCTCTAATTATTTTCAGTGGATAGCTTCACTTTTATGTCATTCACCTACTCATTATTTGATATGCTACCACTTAACTTATTTAAATAATTGTAATTGTCTGGCAGCTTGCCTGTGACTTCCATTTTAAAATCTAGTTCGCATCTTTGATAGTCATTTTGTTTCAGCTTTCAATTCAATTAGGAGATCTGACTACTTCATCCCTAAGTACGGGTTCCTTTGCTGGCTTTTCTACTTCCACCAAAATTTTAAATGTTTTCCAAGATGGGCCTTTTTTCTACTTCTATGCACCTCTCTCTTCCTCTGAGACCTTGCACGTACTTTAAATTTCTCCAGTCAAAGTTTAAACACTAATTTTGTGTCAATAACTTAGGCAGTGATTCTTGGAAGGACTGTCTGAGTTACAGTGGTGTCAAGGAGTCCACAGAGAGACTTGCTGTGGATGGGAGCAAACCAATTTGTATGAGATCCAACTAATAGAAGCAGTGAGACACTGTTTATTCTCTCTGAGGGATTGGTCATGTGCCTAAAGAAGCTGTGTTTTTAGAGTTACTGAAAATAACTATACTAGGGCCAGGGAGACAGCTCAGTAGACTAAGTGCTTGCTGAATGCTGAGGTCAAGGTTGTGTGATTACTACATTAGTTTAAGACTGGCTTGACCTGTTTCTAAGTGTAGCTAATGGGAAGGTGGCCCTGGATGTAAGTGCTGCCCACTGTAAGTGCAGATTGCTTGGATAGACAATGAGGGATGGAAAGAGAGCTCTTGTTTGTAGCTTTCTTCTTCTCATCTATTTTGCTGCTGTGCTGCCTCTGTCCCCCAAGAACTGTTTTTCCTCTGTGATGCCCATCTGTCATCTCAACCTACCTCAGATCCAGCCAAATATGGACTGAAACCTCTACAAACTGTGACCCAAAGAGACCTTTCTTCATTTAACTTTGGGTTCTGAGTATTTTGTCTCAGCAATGAGAAAAAAAATAAGTAAGTCATTGAGTAAGTTATTTCAATACAAAGGCTATTATTGGTTCAAGCTGAGCACCAGATGAATAGAATCCTGTCCTTCTATGAGCTATTCTATGCCTACCCTATGTGTACATTATGGGCTATCAACCACTCTACTTTTCCAGCCACCAGAAGGGCCTGACACCAGATTGAGGTTGACTACTCAGATCAAAATGTGGTCTATATTTGTTGGCTTCCTAAGGTAAAATGATCATGTGTGCATTGGAATTGAAAAAAATGGTAATTTATTGCCTCAAGCTAAGGTAGTATGAACAGAATAAGTTCATTAAGAAAGCACAAAATTACTGGATCCTGATAAGCACTTTAGAGATGAAATAATTCTCATTCCATGAGTCTTTCCCAAATATTAGCATTTGCCTGTAGCTTTACTCCTGTCCACTGCACCTACAGTGTCTTTGATACCTTTTTCCACTAGGACACCATATTCCATACTGACACGTTAAAGAGGCAGAGGTTTATTTTAACTTTAACAGAGTTTGTGGAGAATTCAGGCCACAGTCCTGTAGCTCCAAGGCAGGGCAACATGGTACAGGGGTATAGTGGAGGAAAGCTGCTGGTGGAAATGTAGTGGGGAAACAGAGGGTGGAGGTGGGAGAGGAGAAGGAAGATCCAACCCTCTGGTCAAGCCCACCTTCTGCAGCCAGACCCCAACTCCTCATAGTGTGTCAGCTCCACACCAGTGTGCCCTAATCACCTTTCACAGGCTGACTGCATGATCTCATGAGACCACGGGGGACATCTATAAACTGTAACATACACTTATGGGGACACAGTCTGGAGGTCAATCACTCAACAGCTTTGCCTCCCCTCTCAAGGCTTCTGAGTTACTTTGCTCCTAACAGATGTGCAGGAAAAATGATTGAAATGTGGCCTCCCTGGGAAGGGTGGATCACACTCACTGAATCACAGCTGTGATAGGTGTTTTTGTTTGTTTTGTGGTACAAGGGATTGGAGCCAGGCTCTTCTTGCCAAGTTACATCCACAGTCCTTTTAATTATGCTTCTGTTTTGAGACAGGGTCTTGGTGAATAGCGCTGACTGGCTTCAGACTTGCCATCCTTGTGTCTCAGCCCAAGGAGAATTGAGATTACTGGAGTTTGGTACCATATCCATTGTGATGAGGATACCTGTTTGTTTGTTGTCTTTGCTCTTCACTATTTTATCAGAGTCAAAAGCTGTGCAGTGCATGTGTATTATTTAGTCAGAAGGGTGTCTTCCAAGGTGAAGGTTTTGCTGTGCTGTAGGACACTAGCCTGTTTTACATTTTACCTAAGAATGTTATTTTCATGGTTATCTAAATGAATTTTCTGATAGACTATATATACTCCTGCTCTGAAAATACTAAAATGGGCTTAGTGGTATTACTATTCCTTCATTAATTAATACATTGTTTTTATTCATTTCAATGCTTTATTTCAATATGTTTAGTTCTAATTTTTAGAGCAGTATAGTGTAGCAGAACTCTTACATCTTGGAAAGACGCAGGGAACTTCTCTGCTCCAGCAGACTAATGGGGATAGTGAGCTCATGTTTAGTTTTAAAGTTTTCCCATTTCCTAATGTTAATGAGAAGTTGTGTAAAATGCACACCTTCTGGAATTAATCAAAAGCCATGTCCACTTTAGCTGTTGGGTTCAGCATAAAATTACCCATTCAGTCAGATGTAACTTTGACCCCAACTGACAATATGATTTTGGCTGTGAGTACGGCTTGAGTGAAAACTTGTACTGTGATAAACCATTTCTGCATGAGCCTGATTTCCTGAGGCAGAAGATACCACAGTTTTTAATGGTCTTTTTGACTTTTTATTTTTATAAATTTAGTCTTTAAAAAAGCTGTGGTAAAATTGAGCAGCAAATATAGTTCAGTGGTAAAACACTTGACTAGCATTGCAATGCCTTAGATTCATTCCTGAACAAAACACACACACACACACACACACACACACACACACACACACAGAGTGGCAAACTGGACAAGTAATATGTACCTGTTCTAGTGTATGGTTTTGAGTTGTGAGAAATGCATACAATGGTAACGCCATCACTGCAGTCAGTATTTAAGACAGTTTCAACACATAAAGAATACCCTTATGTCATTTGTAGACAATCCACTCCGCATCCTCTGTGGATATATTTTTTCTAATAGTTTGTCTATTAAATTATCTGCTTACAAATTTGGACCATTTTAATGCATTGTTTGTTTAATCATTATTAAATATTGTGAATACGTTTTTAAAAGTTGTGCAGGGTCTCACTATGCAGCTCATACACATGGTGATCCTCTTGTTTTCAGCCTCCCCTGCACTGGGATTACTGGTGCATGACACCATGCCTAGACTCAGTGTGCCCCAGGGGTGGGGCTGGCACAGCATGTGGTGGCAGGGATTGAACTCTTCCCTGCTCTTGCCTAAGCAGATGCTTAGTCTGCTGAGCTATCTATGTCCTTATTGTTCGTAAGTTTGATATTCTTGGTAAAAGTCTTTTACCAGACATATGACTATTTCCTCTCAATATGTGACTTATTCTTCATTTTCTTCAGAGAATATGTTCAAGGACATTTTCTACATTGATAATGTCCACTTTATCAATTTTTCTTATGTGATTCATAACTAAAGTTCTTGTTGCTTTATAGCAGGTCAGGATGAATTTCTTTGATGTTTTATTTTATTCCTTTTTTGTGTTCAACTTGTTTGATATGTTTGTCTTTTACAATCACTATACTTTCTTGATTGTAGCTTTATAGAAAGCCTAGAAATACGTACTTTTGGTTTTTCAATATTGCTGTTCTCTTTCCAATTTATTTTGTTGTTTTAGATTACTCGCTTTTCCTAGCAAATTTTAGAACTGTTTTTTTTTCTTTTCAAAGTTTTATTGACAAACAGATAGCAATGAGACATTTTCAAATCATATCGGAAGGACAGTTTCAACAAATAATACACTGCATATATTCTTCTTAGTGGTTAATTGCTGTACAAGATGCGGACTTTTGATCCCATTTACAAACACCATTAGAACAAATCATTCTATTCATTAAGAGAAT
>NW_004524700.1:5655437-5667661 GCF_000260255.1 Octodon degus | reverse complement strand
TTTTTGGGGGGGGGGAATCGGGGATTGAACTCAGGCCCTTGTGCTTGCCAGGCAAGCGCTTATTCTACTGAGCCATCTCCCCGGCCCCTGGTGAATTTTGATTGGGTTTTGCACTGAGTTGCTAGAGAAATTTAGAGAGAACTGGCACTTCATTATTCAGTCTTCCAATCCACTAACAACATTAATCTCCATTTATTTAGGTTTTTCTGCTTTTCTTCATGTTTTGTGCATGGTTGTATTTTGCTACTGTTGAAATTTATACTTTTAAAATTTCAACTCATAATTATTCAGAAAATGATCACTATAGTATGTATTTTAAATCAAATCTGTTGCTCAGATTAACAGATATAGGTATGGAAGACTGGTTAAATTAAACATTAACGCTAGCTAAAGCATCTTACTTGCTCACAGGGCCAATCTGTCTTTCTCCTGGGCTCTCTCCCAGCAAGGCCAGCGAAGTCTTTCTTCCTTTTTATTTCAGACTGTTTGGTTGCTTTGTATCCTTAAGTCTGAATGGAGTCAAGAAAAACTGATTTGTTTATTCCCATTTTTTTCCTTCTTGATAGGATAGAAATGGTGTTTAATCACCTCTTTGCGTTTTAAGTAAAAATTAAACTATGATTTAGCTTTATATATACATTTATTTCTCTGCCTCACAAACATATTTAACTTGATTTTCAATGTTTAGTGATGGTGCAAAATAAATGAGAAGCCATTATTTAGTATGGGCAGCACATATTTTTGTCTTGTGTTCAACTATGTAAAGCAAATTCATGCCACCCCATCTTTAAACCCTCAGCCAGATTTTCAGTGCTGAGTAGATCCTGGTAGGCTTTCCCTGGGTGCTCAACTTCCATTTTGGCAGGAGTATAGTTACGTGATATTATATCCTTTACGCAAGAGCAAGATGGGAAACTTTGTTTTTTATATTTTTTTCTAAATATCATTTTTTCTTTTGAAAAAGAAAGTATATTTTACGTTTCCTTATAAAAGATGCCTCTTAATTTGTTTTGGGTGTTTCCTGTTTCCTATAGATTATTACTTCTCTGGACCCAACTTCATTTTGAAAGGCATAGCTTGCATAACCTCCAGAGCACTCATATATTTAGAGAAATAATTATTCCTAACTTATGTGAACTTCCAAATCTCTGTCTGAAAGACACTGATGTCTATTTCAAATCATTCTTTTTTCTCTATACTCCTTTTTATTTCAAGTTCTTTATCATGTGGATGCCTACCTATCAAAATTTTCTCTTGACATCTTTGCATCAGCCTAACCATGCATTTCTAACTTTGGAAAAACTTTCCTCAAACTTTGTTTTATGGATAACTAAGAATTTTATTTTTTTTTAATATTTGCCTACTTATGTATTTATTTTATGTATTTGGTTGTTGCAGGGTCTCATCACATAACTCAGACTCATGGTGATCCCATTGTTTTTAGCTTCCCTGGTGCTGGGATTACAGGCATGCACCACCACACCTGGTCTCAGTGTCTGGCTCAGCCCACCTGGGAACAAGGCTGGCCTGGAATGTGGTATTGGGGTGGAAACTTGGCCCCTGAACTTACCTAAGCAGGCACTTTATTCTGCTGAGCTATCTTACTGGCCCTGCCCTTTTGTTTTTATTTAAAAAAATTTAAAGAAAAAAGAAACTTCCAAAATGAAATGATAGGAGGGAAATGATGTTTGATATATTGCACATTGTTTTTATTTTTTGAAAGAGAATAAAAAATAGTTAAAAAATTGGAAACAATACAGAATTTCATTAAACAAAATGATAGGAATCCAACAATGGTTGTTATATTACATATTGTCTTGAAATTAGCTGTTTGGATTATCAGATATAGGCACAAAAATTTGTAAAAAACATTGAAGTTTAAGAAGATGGAAAAAATTTGAGCATTGACTTCTTTTTTATTAACTTCTTTCAATAAACAAGCAGAAATAAGGAGTACAATTACCCAAACTCTCCTAATATATATATTATATTAAATTATATTATATAATATATATATATATTATATATATATATAATTTTATGATCTTATTTACTTTTATAAACCCATGCAATATTTTCTACTAAAATTCTATGGAAGAATTTTGACTCACAAAGCAGGAAACTAAATTCTAGTCTAAATGTGTCCAGTATGTTTTTAATTGAAGATTTACATTTTTATGTTTCTAGTGATAAGTTATATCTTCTTCAAATTAAAAAATACATTAAAAATTTTGTTCTCTGAATTTTATTACTATATATTATTTGAACATATTTTTAGGAAATTGTACTTGATTACTAATTTCACTGTGTTTTCAAAGAATAGAAAAATCACCTGAGATATAGTTCAGTGGCTGAATCACTTGCCTGGCATGAGTGCAAAATCCTTAGTTTGATTCTTATTACTGCAAAAATAAAAAAATTTAAAAAAGAAAAGTCAATATATTTTAATTAAAAATAAATTTTTACACTTTGGTAATTGTACTTATTGCTAGTTTTTTCACTCTGAAGTGAAATTACAGTTAAAATCGTGTGTGTTAATTTGCTAACAAAAAATGGTGGAATTTCTTAGTGTTCCCTATGCTGTCAAGGAAATATTAATTGTGCTATAGTACTTTTATTAAGAAATACGGATATCTCAAAAGGGAAGTGTATTAGAGACTTTTTAATTAAACTTTTATCTTCTGTATTTCTCTTTTACTTACCATATAATTTTCTCTCTATACTTTCTTCATTTTTTTAAATATATAAAACAATTTTACAGCCAATTTTGATTTGCAGAAAGAGTGAACTGAAAGTAGTGTACAGTTTCCACACAATCCTTTGTTCTACCCTTATCTCCCTAGGATAGTAACATCCTGCCTCAGTTATAATTGTAACAATTGAAACATCAATATCAATACATTATTATTAACAAGACTGTAGCTGTTGTTAGAGCTCACTCTGTGTTTTGAATGCTGTAGATTTTGGCAAATGCATGGACATGGGGTGACTTCCACTGCCCTGGGGCTTTACCTTCTGACCACCACTCTCGCTGCTACTGTCTCCATTGAGCTGTCTCCTATAGCTGGGGTCACATTGTATGTAAATTTTCTAATGGCCTCTTTTATTTAGATATACTCATTTAAGATCCTTTGTGAGCTATTACGGCTTAGTAGTTCTTTCTTAAGAATGAATGATATGCTATGTATGGATGTGACATGGGTATTTTTATTCCTCGAGGTTTTTTTTTTTTTTTTTTTTTTTAATTTTTTTGTCGTACGAGTGATCAAACTTAGGACCTTGTGCTTGCCAGGCAAGCACTTATTCCACTGAGCTATCTCCCCGGCCCTCTTCCTCTATTTTGAAGGATGTCTTAGCTATTTGTCAGTCTCAACAACTATGAATGAAACTAATATAAAGATCCATTTCTCCTTTGTGACACCTTGTAGCACTTTCAGCATGGTCTCTTACCCATGATCACTAAGATCTGACTCTATTATGTGACAGTTTTAATGTCACATAGCACATGTCCCCATCTGAGTTTGCTAGCTATTGCGTTTTTACCTGTAATACCCAATGAGTCCTACTGTGGCTTTATGTTAAAGGTCTGCACTGTAGATATAACTTATAATGGATGTCAAAAGCAATTTGTTTGGAATCTTGCATTTGAAGTGTGTAGAAAACTGTTGCCTTAAAGCTCTGCTGCAATGAGAAATGGATACACGATGTGAAAGATGATTAACTATAGTGCTAGACTCAGGAGAAAGATGTAACCACAGGAAGAAGAGATCAACATTTGCAGTCTTGGTCTTGTCTGGATTAGCCCAAGAGAAAGATTAAACAAAAGCTTCACTGGAAAGAAATCTAAAGAATCTAGGAAGGATCACATTTAAACTCTCAAGTCTGATGTCTACTTGGTAACACCAAAGTAAATTTCTCCTTGAATTCCTGTATGTATTAATCTGGAATTTCACTTTTGTTTTTTGTTTTCAGGAAAATTAGTTAATTTGCCTTTCCTGGAGGATGAGAAAGCAAACACCACTGGGACCAATAATTCACTAAGACTATTAAGATAACTTGAGGTGTGGGGAGGGGAGAAGGAAGAGGAAGAACAGCTGATGAAACAAAGAATTAAGGTATTCTGTGGATGGCCCAGCCATCCACCAGAAATGTAAAAATGATATACTGTAAATATAATGTTAATAAATGGAGAGAAAATGCAATGCGAATCAAGAGCAATGGAAACAATTCAGGCTATATCTGCAAAGGAGATGCCTTCTTAACATAATATGACACTTCTTTCTGCAAAATATACCTACTTTCCAGTTAATTTGGTGTGAAATGTTTCAATATGTTTTCTCTAAAGTATATTACTTTCCATTTTTATTTCCCTCCCTCTCTCTGCAAAACCTACTTGTGCCGCATCGTGCTACACAAATCTGACTCAACATCAGTATTTGTGTATCAAGTGAATGAAACCAATACCAAATTTTTTAAGAAAGAATATAAAGAATGCTAAAAGAAGGAGCAGAAATAAGAAGGTGGCTGCTTCTGCCACCATTGATGAAGTAATGGGGATGATGATTAATGTTAATATTCCTCAGTCCTTTACTCTAGGCCTGGCATTGGGACCAGTGTTTTGCATTAATTTGTACTTACTATTTATGGCAAATATATGTGGACCTGAAGCAGAGAAAAATTAAGAAGTAGTGATCAGCAATGCGCTGTGGTTGGGACAAACAAGCTGCTTACAAATGGCAACCAAGGAGAAGGGGCAAGCATGAAGGATAGAGGAGCATGTGTAGAAGAGAATGGCAGAGGACAGGTGCAGAGGCCAGCAGAGGCTGCTCTGTGGGACACCCAGTCCATGTAAACCGAAGCCTCTGTTAAATGGGTCTTATCCTCATGAGTGCTATGAAAGCAGCTCCCTAGTGGTCAATTTTAGGATTCCCACCATCAGCCACAATCTATTTCTCTTTTTTAATTTTTAATTTTTTTTTATTTTTTTAGGGAAGGGTCTACAAGGTGTTCAGGGTCTCACTACTAGATCAGACTCATAGTGATCCGCCTGTTTACAGACTCCCAAGAGCTGGGATTACAGGTGCATGCCACCACGCCCAGTCTCAATTGCTGTTTTAGCACGCTTTGGGATGGGGCAGGGATCCAACCCCCAGACCCCTGTACTCTATTTCTTTTTTGATTAGCAAAGTATCAACATGTTAAACTGAAAGGATTCAATGATATTACATCTACTTTCTTCCTCTGCCATATTCCAGCTTTCTACATTATTTCAAATGATAAGGTTTCTCAAACACTAGGGCTAATATATAACCTCCAGCTATAGTAACTTTACATAATTTAGACTCTCTCAATTCTCCCAGGCCCAAGCCTGAACAGCCATTTAGTAAATGCAACTAGTGAAAAAAAGAAAGTAGGCTTACAAGGCAAACCAGTAGACAGCTTCAAGTACTCTTTCTGAATAGCCTAGAAGAGAGTCATATAAAAGGCTAATAATTAAAAAAAATTGTAATAGACTTTCAGAAAGGACCAGGAAGGGGGTCCTGTAGCATTCTTTTAATAGAAGTTATAAGGGGACAACACTTGTCCTCTGTACTCTTATATGAAAAGTATTGTCATTGATTTTAATTTATCAATAATGGATAGAGCTATATAGAAAAATTCTGACCTATTTTCATCATGTTTATTTTTACATTGATTCTACAGTTCTTGTTGCTTATCATTCCTATCCATTTAAGATGTCTTGTGTCCTTAACTGAGCAGGAAAATGCACCCCTGTTGCATGGGAAGTGTTTGGAACTAACCACATCCTGGAATTATTTCAAGTGATAATGTTAAATGAGGTACAAATTACAGGCAAATGCAGCTTGAAAATGTTGCCTAATGAATAAGAAAAAATATCTGAAGCATCAGTTAGAGATTAAAATTCAAAGAAGAAATTTGGAAAAAAAATTGAATATGCCATGAAAGCAAGTATGAACTAACTTCTACTCCTAGGAAGTGCCTGGCTTGGGGACAGCAATTCAAGGATGTCTGCATACAACTCACACAGAACAAATGGATCCTTTTTACTTGATCCTTCATATTTTGTTACTGGTTGGGAATAAAATGGCAAATAGGTATGAGGGAAAGACTTTAATACTTGCTATTTCATGTGATGAAATTTACACTGAGCCTGGAATGTATACTCTGTACTTCCTCTGTTCTACTAAATCCAGGAGGAAAACAATAACAAGAAAGAAAAATCATACACACACACACACATACACACACACACACACACACACACACACACACCACATACGCATATGACAAGCCCAGTGAAACCATAAAGAACTAGTTAAGAGTTTTATGCAACATGATAATCTTCAAATAATTTAGTATACTGATTCTAAAGATTTAGCTATTAAAATGGATCCTACATCATAAACTTTCCTCTCTGAAGCTACCCAATAAAACTCACCATGTTGCACTTGGTCCATTAAATGGTGCTGCCATTTATTAGGAAAGTGAGGACACAATGCTCTTTTGAAAATCGGCTTTGGAGCAAGAGAGTTACATTTATACCATCATATTTTAGTTTTATTTTTTTCAAATTAAATAGAAGAGTTACAAAGGAATTTCAGCAACTCATATTAAAATGGCTGCCACATAGATGTACATAAAACTCAGAGAGGTTCACCCCTCTAGAAGAGGCCAGCAATTCTCTCCTAAGTATCTTTACCATTTTTCCCTCAGTAGCTGACGCATTAATTCTGAGAGGACACATTTTAGGCCCTACCCTGTCAGAGATGTTTGTATTCATTATCTGTCGTGTCTGGTGACTACTTGGCATAACTGCAGCTCTTTTCCTAACAGCTGGATTTTAGAATTACAGAGCCTTAGGGTTAGAAGGCATTCTGCAAACCACTGAGTACTATACATCATTCATTAACTGAGTTCTTTATATAAGCTGTTGAACCCACTACCATCAGCCTCTGCTAGAATGCCTATGTGGTCAGAGACACGGGACTCCATTGATGTGGGAGGCAGGTGAGGTAGGTAGCTGTCAAAAGTCCTTTTTCAGAACTGAAGCCATCTCTTTTTTTTTTAATTTTTTATTTATTTGAGAGAGAGAGAGAGAGAGAGAGAGAGAGAGAGAGAGAGAGAGAGAGTGGTGTGTGTGGCCAGCTCAGCCCACCAGGGGGCGGGGCTGGCTGGCATGTGGTGCTGGGGGATTGAACCGCGGTCCCTGATGCCTTGCCAAGCTTGTTCCAAGTAGGTGCTTTAGACCACTGAGCCATCTCTCCAGCCCCTGAAGCCATCTCTTTAAGGACTGCATGTGAGAGTTTTTAAGATGGTCAGGTAGTTGCTTGTTAAATTTTTATTTATTTATTTATTTATTTACTATATTTTAGGGAAGAGTCTACAGGGTGTTCAGGGTCTCACTTCTAGATCAGACTCAGTGATCTGCCTGTTTACAGTCTCTCAAGAGCTGGGATTACAGGTGCATGACACCACACCTAGTCTCAATTGCCCTCTCAGCGAGCCCCGGGGTGGGGCTGGGTCTGCAGGGCTGGGGATTGAACCCCAGCCCCTGCGCCTGCTTGCAGGTGCTTTAATCCGCTAAGCTATTTGGCTGGCCCTGAACTTTTAGTTGATCATTGTTGGATGGAATGTCAGATGAGGCTATGACCCCTCGCCTCTGGCATAATTTCTATAACATGGACACTGGATCAACTAGTGATCAGTATTCAGATTCTGGATCCACTTAATTCTATCTTTCTTTTCACAACTTTTTTTTGATACATATCCTAAATTCAGAAAGGAAATACTCATATACATGAACATGTTCACATTCCCACATGGATGAATACACAATTGCCACCATGGATTGAGGAAGCTCTTGCTCTTTAAGCCCAATACTATTCCCCAAGGATGTGGTTGAAATCTGTGAAGGACTCTTTTGCCGATGAGTAGCACTCACCTTTCTGATATCTTGGCATATATTTATTTCTAGTAAGAGGAAATAAAAGCTATTAGAAAATTGTGAGAAAAAGAAACTTTTCCTGTTCTAGCTGGATGGCTGTTAAATATCAAAACAGTGCATGCTCTGAAGCAGAGGGAGAAAACAGCGAGAACATTCCAGAACAGAACACAGGGTCTGTGTCTGTGATCTTACCCGTCTACGAGAGGATAGCTCATTGTCTTCTCTTTGGGAGTTTCACATTAGATGATAGACACACAGGCCCAGGCAATTCCTTTGTGAGGGACTAAATAGAAATGAACCGGTTTTGGCAGTAAGTCCTTTTGTCTTGCTCAAATAATTCATTTGTATGGGTTGTCTCACAGTTGAACTTTATTAGGTAAATTTTGAATTGAGTTACCAATGAACATTACAAAGTGATAAGAGTTTTATTGATCCTATCCTATTATGGTAATCAGTAGGAGTCCCACTTGGCGCTTTGGTTTGCTCTGTGTAACTAAAGTAAAATCATTTTCATGTTGTTCTGTAGAACAATTCAATTTGAATGAATAATAAAATAATTATCCTTGGAAAATGCAAAAAGGACACACTGTCTTTAATATTAATTTTAGGGAATTTAGTATCTGCATCTTAAATCTGGATCATTTTAGTATTTTGCCCTTGAACAAGGCACATGAAATTTAATAAAACCAAAATTACCTTTGAATTCTAGAGAATTTCATGAGCTTAGTAATTACTGAAAGGATCTGCCTGAGACTGGGGAATATAAAAGCTGAGGATATAGAAGAACATAACTTTGAAATCTTCTAAGTACATACCACAAGTTGAATGCTTTGGGGCAGTTCCATTTTCTTGGGCTTTTAGGGAAATGTGTCATTGTCTTCAGCATGTCATTCTCTGGGGCACATTCTCTGTTTTTGTAGTATCTCTGATATCTAAATTGTGTTGGGAAGAAGAGCCCATTTCCCCTCTAGAACCTGAGAACTCAGACCCTCAGTATTTTGGTAGAGGAGACATGTTCCAATAATTGGGAGTTAAATCTCAAGCTCATTAAATAGAGAGGCTTAGGGGGAATTTGTTCTGGGGATGTGGATGTGAAAAGCAAGTTCAGCTCTTAAGAGGAGCAGCACTCACACCCCAGAAAGCATTCCCGTATGAAGGTGAAGGCCCTGGTTCTGTCCTGTGGTTTTGGATGTGGGTCTGGTGGCCTCATTTTTTGTTTTTTCAGCCATTTTTAAAAAATTTTCTGAGTTCCATATTTCTGTAACTGTATTGTGTGAGTTTCTGAATTGCATTTTTCTGTTAAATATATAGTATTTTAGTTTTGTGATTTTAAAGGTTTTTCGTTAAACTAGTTAGATTTAGTTTCTTATGCTTGAAGTCAAGATTCTTCATTGATTCAGGGGCATAGGAATTCCTGTGGGTGATAGACCCTAGCTCTTCTGAACATAAAACTCTGTCACTATATCATCCTCATCTTACATATCCATTCCCCACTCCTTTTTCACACCACTTCCCCAGAACAGAAACGAAAATGAAATACCTGAATGCAAGATGCTCAAAAATTGGGATTTACCTATGCAAAATGGACTGTTACAGACTTCTAACATTCAAAAAACGATCTTAAATTATAAGTGATGTACGCTTTTAAAGTACTAGGCTTCATATAATGAAAGTACCCATTTAGTGCATCTTTCTACATAACACAAAAATTCAGGGAGACTTTAAAACTGTCCCTTAAAGAGATATTGTCTCCACATTGAAGGCGTAGATGAAAGAAAAGAGCTAGACTAAGACCAGCTCACAAGGTTTTCAGTTATGTTCAATATCGTCACTGTGGTTGCATTAACTCAATTTTAAGTCATTGATTAACTCTAAGTAAAGACATCTGCTGCACTGCCTGCACAATTGCCTGCCGTGATGTAGGAATTCAGTGAACAGATGACTCAGTGTTATTGCTTATAATATTGCAAATGGGTGATATTTCAAATGTCATCATTCTATAAATTTACTTTTCATTTATACAAAGACCATTTGTGAGTAATCCTCAGGATTCTGGTGCCAAAAGTCAATGCCTTGTTATGGGGAACACACAACTGACCAAAATAGCAGGATTTTGTGATTGTCCAAAGAGCATATTCCAGTCCTTTGAGGCCTACAGTAAAGCTCACTGTGGTACTCAGTACTGCTAAATAATGATGTTTACTGTCAACATTATTTAATTAATGTACAACATTTAAGAGCAGCTAATTAATTGCAAACAAGATGGGGAACTTTTTATTTTTTTCTCATCAATTCTACTTTGTCTGTATTTGCAGACTCCTCTACCATCATTCAGTGAACTTGCAATACCAAAATTTTGTTGTTCTTTTGTTGTTGAGATCAAACTCAGGCCCTTGCAGTTGCCAGGCAGGTTCTTATGCTGCTGAGCTAACTCCCTGGCCCATAGAACCAAATATTCTTAAAATATACAATTGAAGAGATTTTAATTTGGGCATCTTCTCAGTTCAAAAACCCAGAACCTTTAAAACAAGAGGGACCAAAGATGCAGCTTCATCTAAGGCTGAAGGTCTGGCAGCTCCCTGGAGATCTGCTGATATCCAACCAGCAAATCTTACTAAACTCAAGTCTGATGAACATGGACAATAGTAATAGCTAAAGACACTCGCACACCACAGGAATATAGCTTGCAAGTATACACTGGCTTCCTTCTTCTCTCTGGTGTTGTTCCGTCCGGGCTGCAAACCTGCTAGATAGTGCCAAATGCAGCATGGCAGGTCTCCTCCCCTTATTTTGCTTCCTTCTTGCAATCACTTCTGGGAACATCTTTGCAGAACTGTGCTTTACTAACTTCTGAAATCTCTTAACCCAATAAAATTGATCAACAGGATTACCCATCACAAGGATTAAAGCCTTGACATCTTGCCCAGACTTGGGACAATCCTGAATAGCCAAACCACTTTGAGTGTTCCTCACAGAATTGTCTGAAGATTTTGATCACACTGAACTGGCTAATTGTTTCACTTTGCCCAATTCTATCATCCTCACCATTACATAATTACCCCTCAAAGTGTTACAAATGAATTCTGGGACTGTACTTTTTCTAGGCTGTCAGGATTGCTAAGTGATTGTCATATATAATGGAACTTCCTCAGAGGTCAGATGCTAAATATATGGCTTATCAACACTGTGGAGTTGCCTGTTGTAACCTTCTGCCACATCACAATGTAAATTCACAATATTTTGAGCTGTGGGAATATTTTTAACTCTGATCTGAAGATTTCAAGAAAATTGGCATGTTGACTTGTTTCTGTGGAGCCTAAAACCTAAATGACTAGTGTAGTCAATGCTTTCTTTGCCAGTCTTACTATAATGCTGCAATTACATGGCCATTTATGTGAGTGTGCAGCATCCAGTTCTGTAGGACTGACTATGGCAGCAACACAAACACTCAATTACACTGTTATAATATATTCTCAAAAGCCACAAAAAGGAAAAGTCAGTCTTTCACTGACTGGAGAAAGATAAGGTCCAACAAGCAAAAATGCTTTCTCTTTCACCAATATTTCAGTTAGAGCAGTGGAAATTTACCTTCTTCTTTTACATAATAGTTGACCATTGCTTCTTTTATGGGAAGACAGAAGGATAAAGAGTATTTTTTCAACTATCTAGAGTCTTTTTCTCTATATAAAGCCTCTACTTATTTATAGAATCTGAAAATCTGAAGTTGTATAATGTAATGATCAGACTAATTCAAGAGACCTTGGCAAATTGACTTCACTTTAATGTGTATTCCTCATTTTGCTATTGAAAGGAAGCATTATATAATCAGTGTGGAAAGTTAAACAGCAAAATCTCCCTGTCTATCTCATTAGTCCCTTTAATTAACTATAACTACTATTGGCATGTTTTGGTGACATCTTCATTGGAATGAAAGCAGGCATGCATATGATGTGATGTGTATACACACACATGCCGATGCTTTCCTCAGTCACCTGCCCCTGGGGTGTATTTTTTGTTCACAGTTCATGAAAGGGGACATGAAGAACCACCTTTGGTTCTAGGTTTTTCCTTGAATTTATACACTAGAATGTCAACACAAAAAGCAGCCTTCAGCACAGGTGAGTTCCTTGACTAATTTCTCTAGCCAAGGTCTAGGTAGACATCCCATTCTGTTTGCTTTTGAAGCATGTGGCTTCAGCCATGAGGAACAAAGCTTTTGCCTGCAGACAAAATGTCACATAAAAAAATTTGACAAGAG
>NW_004524700.1:5648563-5655107 GCF_000260255.1 Octodon degus | reverse complement strand
AAAAAAAGAACAGAAAAAATACCTCCATGCTCAATGTATAATTTCTTTCTGTTCATGTGGAGTGTCTCTCATATCCTTCTTTAATGTTCATTTAATCCTTTATTCATTCAGACATTTGCTGAGAACCAATTTTGTGTTAAGTGTTTTTGCTGGACTTGCGAGGTAGGGGAAGGATACATATGGTTGCCTGTATTGTGAAGGACACAGGCTTTTAGAATTATATCTCTAACTAGGTTATTAGATGGGCTAAGTATAAGTCTTGTGGGTTTTATTTTTTTAATCATTAATATTTAAGGTGCTGTGTCAGGAGCATGAATTTTTTGGCTTGTTTTTAAAAAAATCCTTCTTGTACCTGCTTAGTTACTTCAAAGTCTAGATCAGTGAACAAACATTTAGAAGATAAAAGAAAATATAACACCCCAGCCAGTACTTCTCTTTATGGGAAGCAGAGTTCACTGAGCTCATATCTAGGTCTTGAATGTAGGATACAAGCCATCTTTTTCCAAAATCACTCTCCATGGCTTCTCTTCTATGAGGACCAGAAAGGACTCTGAGTTTTCAATTTTGTAAGCTTCCTATATGGGAATAAAATGTTAATCTGCTCCTTTTCAGCTCACTTTAATAAATATTTCTTTGTATAGGAATATTCCTCTGTTTTATCTGATAGGTAGGGGAGGATTAAAAACAACCACTCTGTCATTATTATTTCCTTTCAAAGAGTTTCATCTGAAATTTCCAGTCCTTAGTAGCTTGGCTTGAGAAGTGGTTCCTGGAAGAGTTTTGCATTTCATCCTGTGAGGATGGTTGTAATCTCTTTAGGACATATGGTTGTCTTGTCACTGTGCTTAATACTGTAATAAAATTTCCAAACAGGATGAGGCACCATTTAATACCATTTTATATATAATACAATTGGGGAAATTAGTTAATAATTAAGTACTTATTATTGTAATATAATTAGTCATAAGTGTTATTCCAAGAATTAAGCTAGATAAGGGAGAGAATATCATATCTAAGGCAGAGAACTAGGGAAAGGGAGAAATTCCCTTTACTTTCTTCCATTTGCTAGCTTCTGGCCAGGAACCACCATTTTCTAAAGTCCCAGAAGTTCCCAAATTGGCAGCCATAGAGGCCAGTGTCCTGGGATAAGAGCAGAGCCAGAGAGGCAGTGTGGGTTGTAGGTTTCCGCCAGGTGGTCAGCCATGACATCACACAGCACTCCGTCTGAACTTAGTGTGGGAATCCAGAATTAGAATTAGGTTCTAATTGTTTAGCTGTTTTAGTTACCAAGTCAGAAGAAAGTGGAGCTCTCCAAGGGATGGGATTTCAGCACACAGCTTCCCCAGGAGTTAAGATAGTTGTTCCTAGGGAGCTCTATGGATGTTTTGGTACACAAAGGACACCCAATCGACCCTCTGTTCATGAAAGACTCTGTATGTTTCCCGACATTTACTTAATTCATAAAAAAGTGTTTTTAAAGTGCAAGAACAAATTTTATTTTTTTTACTTTGATATCCACATTTATAAACAGAATGATATACTAAATATCCAGTTGTATTTTATAATGCTATGAGTCTCTAAAAATATTGTAAAGCAGAAAAATAAAACAGGGCAGCGATTGAAAAACAGGCTTATTGCTTTATTTCAATTTAATTTTAAAATAAATTATAGATTTAATTATACATAATTTAAACTATAATTTTACTTTTAGAATTTCATACACATTAATAAGGCATCAGGTTGTGTTTTCCTATTTTTCCATTCCTCCTAACACTCCTCAGACTGACATTTTTATTGCTTGTATAATAATGATAATTTTAGTGCAAAAATATTTTATAAAACTTTATGGTCTTTGCTGTGTTTGGGGTTTTTGCAAGGGAAACAATAAAATACAGAACATACTTTATAATATTATTTATAATGAATCACCCAAAGAATCATATACAAAGGTTCAGGAAATATGTCCATACACTGAACACCAAAGAACCCAAAGCTGTGGGTCTGGATCTTAATACCAGTGTCTTGTATGTGTCCAGTTGAAGACTTAGAGCCAATAATAATGCCTCCCACAAGTCCAATTGGAGGCCTAGAGTCCTGGGCAAGCCTCTTGCATGCCCACTTTGTGGATCTGCACTGGAAAGGCCCAGAAGTCTGTGGTAGAAACTACTAAGACTAAACCAAAGGGATGAAGAATTTGTGCTAGCAGGGTGAGGGCTCGGTACTGGAGCCAAGAAGTGATGTTCATTGTAAAAATCAGAGCTCCAACACAAGTGCCACAACCATCCTCAGCAACAGTGAGGTCCCAAGCTTCTCCAGGAATGAGGTAAGCTGAGTTCCTATCAGGAAAGCCAACATGACAAGCTTCTCCATGAGGCTAAGCAATGCACCATCTTCTTCCCTGGCTCCAGGAAGCAATGCTCAAGATGAGGACCAGAGCTCACCCAAAGTGAACTGCAGCCATTCTAGCAACATCAAGGTCCTGAGCTCCTCTAGTGACAAGAATAGCCAAGTTCACCAGGAAGGTCAGAATGACAAGGTCTTCCAGTAAAATAACCTAAGAGAATGAACATCTTCCAATAGCTCCAACAACTTCTTCAAACAGCAACCCTAATAGTGTCTCCTCAACAGCTTCTCCAGTTATGCCTCCAGTACTGCTAGCAACAACTCTCCGGTGGACCTGCCACACCCAGCACCATGCTACATTCTTTGTAAAGGCCACACTTCTCCAATGAGAATTTTTGTGCAAAACCATTTCTATCATTCTAATCCAGTTAAAATGGGTTACTTCAATCACAGAAGAGATGATAAGCTTGTTACCAGTTTTCCATTCTGATTTAAGAGGCTTTATTTGACATATGTCCAACCACTTTACTTACATCTCTAGACTATTTCTATTTTTCTACTCTCTGGGAAGAACAAGTTGTTTCTGTATGGAGGTTTCTTACATACTCCAGTTTTCTGTGCATTTGGCCCAAGATGTTCGTTCCTTTCATTTTTTCTTAAACATTATTGTTAAAATACAACTCAAACTATATCAACCTTTCACTTAAGGTCAAAAAATTAACTTTCTTTGAAAATACACATTTTGTACCCCAGCCATCTTTACTCAAGGAAGTGAATGATGTTTCTCATTTCAGCAGCTGTAGTTATAAAAACATAATAGAGTTCAGTTTTGAAAACTAAGGATCTTGTTTGAGACAGTAACTTTATAGCCCAAAATTATAATTATCACTTTTAATTATAGGGCGCTTACATTGTGTTGGTATTGCCAACATCGACTCATCCTCAGAAATTTTTCACCTTATAAAACAGAAAATCTGTCTGTTGAACAATAATTCTCTTCTGACATATCTTCTAGGCTCTGCTAAATATGACTCTATCTTTTTTTTTTTGAATGAATTTATTCTAGGTACTTCATAGAAGTGGAATTGTACATTGCCTTTTGTGACTGGTTTATTTTGTTTACTATGAAGTCTCCTTATTGTAGCACATTTCAGAAATTTTTCCCTTTTATGGTTGAGTAATAATCCAGTTTATACATATATTCCATTTTACTTATGCATTCATCAATGGGTCTTTGAATTGCTTTTGGTATTTTGAGTTTTGAAGATAATACTGTACTCAACATATGTGTGCACATATATGAGTCTTTGTTTCGTTTACTTTGGACAAATCCTAATGTGAAATTGTCATTATAATATAGATCAATTTTTAATGTTATGAAGTTCCCCATAATGTTTCCATAGTAGACACATAATTTTATATTCTCACCAGCAGTGCGCAAGGGCTCTGCCCTCTCTCCATCTTCATCATCACTTAGAATTCTCTATTTCTTTGGTGGTAGCATACTGACTGTCATGACATGCAGCATCACATTGTGGGTTTGATTTGTACCCCCCTCGTGATTCATGATGTTGGGCATGTTTTCATATGCTTTTGTATCATCTTTGGGGAAATATATTTTCTGGGAATTAGCTCATTTTTAGTTGGGTTATTTGTTGTTATGTTATATATTTAAGTATTTTAAGTTCATTATTTAGCAAAAATTATCAAGCAGTAGTTATAAATGAGTGGAGGTGTTCAAATTGAAAATATTTCTAGATGATATACAGAAATTCACTTCATTCTAACTTAACTGCAGATAATGTAACTTGTCCAATATTATTAGAGATAAAAATAGTGAAGAAATGTCTTTTATGAGACAAAAGAGAACTTTAGAAATTTTTCTTTCTTATAGATTAAGGAAACATTAGGTTGCTCTAGTGTTTTAAGTTCATAGTTTATTAAAGTGGATGAAATATAGGTAAGAAAAAAATTACTTTTTTTTCATAGGGTCCTTTGCAAACAATAATCCCTCAAGGTTAGAATACCAGAATTTAGTGTTGATGTAGGATTATAACTATGTGGGAATCTGCTGATGATCGTTTAAGCCCCCGTTGCATTTTTGGAGAAAGAGCAAAGTAAAGAAACTCTCTTATAAATGTGGAACTTAAACTCAATGTAGTTCAGTTCTCTGTAAATTGACAGTTTGTGTATGCTTGTCTTTAACAATTTACTAAAGATAAATGTCTAATAGCCTTTAAAGTTCTTTCTTTTTAAAAAAATTATGTATCTGATACAGGGTCTTTCTACACAGTTCAGACTCGTAGTGATGCTGCTGTCCTGGTCTTGTTTAGAGCTGGAATTACAGACGCGTGCTCCCATGCCCAGTTGTGGTGACGGGCACATCGTGCCTGGGGTTCCAGGACCTGTGCAGCATGCAGTACCCGGGATTCAACTCAGGTCTTTGCACTTGCCAGACAGGTACTCAGACCATGGAGCTCTCTCTCCAGCCCAACCAAACTTCTTTTAAATAACAACAACAACAACAACAGTAATAGTAATATAGGCTTTTATTACTGATTGCCAATTAAATTTTGATACAAGTAAATTATTGGCTCTTTCCCTCTTTTGTTTCTTTCTTTAATTATGGTAGAAACTGTGACTTATCTTTCCCTGTATAATGTGTCTTGAATGTGTTTATCTTGTCCAAGCCAACAGAATCTAAGTTTAATGCTGACAAGTTCACCAGGAGAATTTATTTAAAATGCTGAGTGCTGATATCAGATTTGTACTAAACTGACTTAGACTAAGTCCTAAAAATCTGTAATTTTAACAAGCTACTCACAGGATTCTGAGATAACCTGACCACAATGAGCAGTTAGGGAATAATCAATTTACTTTCCAAAAAGGTAGGATTAAAATAGGAAGCCCTGGCTTGGGGAAACGATGGGGTCAAGATCACTGCAATGTTTAAGGACTAAGCTTGGATTTAAAACCAATATATTGGAGCTGGGGAGATAGCTCAGAGGACTAAGCACCTGCCTGGCAAGTGCAGGCACCAGAGATCCATCCCCGGTACTGCATGCCATGCTGGCTCTGCAACCCTGGGTGTGCTGTGCTGGCCACCAAGACCAGGCATGGTGGCACAAGTCTGTAATCCTAGCACTAGGGCTAAGATAGGAGAATCACTAGGAGTCTGAGCTGCCCAGACTCTACCAAATAAATTAATTAATTAATGAAAGATTAAAAACAAAACTAAAATCATAAAAACAATATATCTTCTAAAACTGTACACAATCTGTCAGTTCACAGAGAAATAAAGTACATGCACATTAGGCTTCAGTCAAGTCATTTCAATTTTTCTTTTACTCTTGAAACAGCATCAAGAATCTTTCTTCATGCCTTTATTAGTACATTTTCATTGTACAAATCAGTAGGTTTCATTCTGGCAGATTTGTACATACACACAACATATTTTAGCCATTTCTTCACATCATCTCCGCCCCTTACCCTCCACCTTATTTTTACATTTAAGAGAAAGGATTTCAACATATATAATGTAGTTTGATTCTATTCATACAGCTTATTACCTGCCCTTAGAACTCCAATCCTTCCCATACTTTTTTTCTTCTGTCTAATAATAGTTTCCCTTCTACTTTCCTGTCATATTTTTCAGATTTCACATATTAGGGAAAATATGTACTATTTGTCCATCTGATTCTTGAAGTCTGACCTTTCATTCTTTTTATGATTGAATAATAATCTACCTTGTATGTACTACATTTTATCTATCCATTTGTCTGTTGATGAGCACCTTGATGACTATATCTTGTTATACATTGTGTTACAATAAATAGAACTGTGCAAGTCTCCCCCTGGGATACTGACTTCAACTCCTTTGGGAATAAACCGAGGAATATTACAGATCTCCTATCACTATAACAAGTAACAGCTCTCTTTTGGCTTTGTGGTCAACATTTGTATGGATTTCCATAGTGGCTGTACTTTACATTCCCACCCGCAATGCAGAAGGGTGCCTTTTCCATTATATGTTCAGTAGCATTTATTGTTTTTTGTACTCTTGATGATAGCTATTCTGCATGGGGTAAGATAGAATCTCAGTACAGGTGTATTTTTATTTTTTTAAGGAAAAATACTAAAAAAAAGCCATGACAGATGAAACATAACTTCATTAAACAAAATAATAGGAATTCAATAATAG
>NW_004524700.1:5645906-5647987 GCF_000260255.1 Octodon degus | reverse complement strand
AGAGAGAGAGAGAGAGAGAGAGAGAGAGAGAGAGAGAGAGAGCTGGGGTATGATATATTCAAATCTTCTGGGAAAATACCCAGGAGGGGAATAACTAAGTTCAATGGGACTTCTACTCCTAGTTTTTGAGGAACTGCCACACTGATTTCCATAGTGGTTGTACCAGTCTACATGACAAACAACAGTAGAGAAGTGTTTCTTTCTCTGTATAGCCCATCCAGCATTTGTTATTGGTTGGCTTCTTGATGTTAGCCATGCTTTCTCAGGTAAGGTGGAATTTCAGTGTCATTTTAATTTGTATTTCTCTAATTGTCAAATATGTTTAATGATTTTTTATGTGTTTGTTTGGCATTTCAGTTCCTTCATCTGATTATTGATTTGGATATATTGAAGCATTCCTGAATCCTTGGGATGAATACCAATTTGTTGTGGAGTTTATTCTTTCTGATGATTTGATGCATTCTATTTGCTAGTATTTTATTGAGGATTTTTGCACCTATGCTTACTAGTCAGATTGGCCTCTTTTATGGTCATGTCTTTCTCTAGTTTTGTAGCAAGGTAGTACTTGCCTCCAGGAATGATTTTGTGAGAATTGCTACCCTTTGAATTTCATTGAAGAGTTTGAAAATCATTGGCATTAGATCTATTAGGGCTGAGGATGTAGCTTGCCCACATAAGAGCAGGCCTCAGCAAGCACAAGGTCCCAGTTTTGATCCCTTGTACTGTTCATAAATCCTGGAGGCCTAAGTGAGCCATGCAGGCCCTGGAACTGGGCATGGTGGTGCATACCCATAATCCCAGCACTGAGAACTTCCGCCGCACCTTGGGCCCTCCATATCCAACCAACCCCAGGCCCTGCGAGTGTGGGGGAGAGCTTCTGCTCTGTCCTGCGCCTGCCTGCCTGCAGCTTGAAGCTCAGGCCCGCTGCATGAGAGAGGCCTTTCCCCGGGTTCTCCGGACCTCCTCGGCCCAGCCAGACCCAGCGCAGCCCACCCTCTGAGTGAGAACTTCTGCCACACCTTGGGAACTCCATATTCGACCAACTCCAGGCCCTGCGAGTGTGGGGGAGAGCTTCTCCTGTGTCCTGCACCCACCTTCAGCTCAAAGCCCAGGCCTGCCGCATAAGAGGCCTTTGCATGTGTTATCCGGACCTCCACTGCCTGGCCAGATCCAGCACAACCAGCCATCTGAGTAAGAACTTCTGCCGCACTCTTGGGAGTCCTGCAGACCCACCAAAACACAACACTGGTGAGTGTGTGGGAGAGCTTCTGTGCTCTCTTGCCCCCGCTCTTCATACCTCTCCAGATGTAGCCCAGACCTAGCATACAGGCTTGAGGTAAAACCCTGCAGCTAAAGTCCCTGCAGTGAGACTAGGATAAAAACCACACAGCTAATCCAGGAACAGATTATCTTACCAGAGGTGTACAGCAGGCCCATCTCCAAGGGCAACGACAGTAAGGAGCTGGGCACAGTAGCCAAACCCAAGCCAGGCACTACTACATGAATTGAATTTGGTATATCAGTACCCAAATTTCATTAAGTAATGACATAATTGCACCAAAGCTCTATACCAAAGGCCAGAGGTCAGTGTTAAATGAAATGCTACAGACAAGGAGTAAAATGCAATTTCAGGCCTCAAGCCCACCCATAACAAGTGCAGAGGACACTAGTTCAGCTGAAATAAATGAATCAATAGCACTGGAAGTAAATAAACAACAACAGAAAGATAAAGAGGAACTCAGAGCAGAATTAATTTCTGGAATTAAAAAAAAGAAAACTCTGAATTTATAGCAGCTGAACTTAAGAGTCAAATGCAGAAACATATGGAGGAAACACAACGCCCAACCAGAACAAATGCAGTGGACACTAGCTTAGATGAAGTACATGAATTAATAATGTTGGAAGTAAATAAGCAACTGCAGAAAGGTTTAAAGGAACTCAAAGCAGAATTAGTGTCTGAAATAAAAAAAAATTTCTAAATTCATAGCACCTGAACTAAAGAATCAAATACAGAAACATAAAGAGGAAACCCAATCTGTAAAATACTCTGCAGTAAAAGAATTAATAACTGCATCTAAAGA
>NW_004524700.1:5629554-5630567 GCF_000260255.1 Octodon degus | reverse complement strand
TGCCTTATTTGGTGGGTTCTTGCCATTTGTATTCATGGAGTTGTGGTCATTTTGATCCCTCTGTAGAATATCTTTTAGTAGTTTGTGTAGGGTTGGCTTTGTTATCATGAAATTCTTTAGCTGTTCTTTGTCGTGGAAGTATTTTACTTCTCCATTACATTTGAAAGAGAGTTTTGCAGGGTGTATCAGTTTGGGTTAGAATTTGTTTTCTTGCAAGCTTTGCTCCATGCTCTTTTTCACTTGGTGGTTTGTGAAGAGAAATCTGCTGTTATTCTGATGGGTTTTTCTTTAAATGTGATCCGTTTCTTTCTCTAGTGGCTTTTCATATAACTTCCTATGCTGGATTTCTGGGATGTTGATTATTATATGTTTGGGTGTGTTTTTAATTAGGTTGTTGTTATTTGGAGTTCTATATGGTTAGGTTATCTGAATGTCAGATCGTTTTCCCATATTTGGGAAGTTTTCTGCTATTACTTCTGCCCATATTCTTTTTATATCATTTGTATTGACTCCTTCTTTCTCATTGATGTCAATTAGTCTTATATTGTTCATCTTTGCATTGTCTTGCAGATGTTGAATTATTTTTTCCTGCATCCTATTTGTTTTTAAAAGATCTTTTCTTACCTTTTCATTAGCTGAAATGATGTCTTCAAAGTCTGAAAGTCTATTTCCACTTTCATTCATACAATTTTACCAGCTTGTGATTGAGGTTTTAAGTTCCTGCATAGCACTTTTAATATGCTTCATATATTCTATTTCTTTCCTATATTGCTCATTCAAGGATTCCATCATTTTTCTATTCTCCTCTATTTTTTATCACAGTTTTCTATAGAAGCACATAGTTATTCTTCCATTATAGTTACCATTTCTTTTTGTTTACTTCAGAAGCTGATTTTCTCTGTACCTTTCTGCAATTGTTTCTTTACTTCTGACACTACTTTTCAGAGATTTCAGGTATGTGATTTCCAATTTTTTCTATGCTATTGTCTCCTGCATTTGTTCTGAGTTGGCTC
>NW_004524700.1:5614896-5628649 GCF_000260255.1 Octodon degus | reverse complement strand
ATTTTTTTGTTAATAATTTTCATATTCATTGTACTATGGTCAGATAATATGCATGGAATAATCTCAGTTCCTTTGCACCTACTTGATTATGTTGTATGTGCTTGTATTTGGCCTGTTTGGGAGACTGTCCCATGTGCAGCTGAGAAGCATGTGTGTTTTTATGTTGTTGGGTGGAACACTCTGTAACATTCTACTCAGTCCATTTCTTCAAAATTTTGCTTTGTTTCTATTATTTCTTTGTTGATTTTTTGCCTAGTAGATCTTTCTCTTTATGTGAATGGGTTGTTAAAGTTCACCATCACAATTGTGTTATTGCTCCCTTGATATTTTCATGTCTGTTAAATTTTGTCTTATATAGGTGAGTGATCCTATGTTGTGCATATAATATTTATGATTATTATCTCTTTCTCTTGCAGTTTTTCCCTAACAAGTATGTTGTGATGCTCTATGTTTCTTTTGATCATTCTTGGTTTGCATTTCACACTGTGAGCAAACATAATAGCTATTCTTTATTTTTGTTTCTGAGTTCCTGTGACATGCAATATGTTTTTTATCCTTTGACTTTCAGTCTATGGATTTCCTTTTGAATTAAATGAGTTTCTCACATAAAGTATGTTGTTGTTAGCTTTTGTTCATTGATTCATTCTGCCACTCTCTTCTTTTGATTGGTGATTTGAGCCCATTTACATTCATTTTTATAACTCATATGTACTTACTTATCTTTGTATGTTATTTTCCTCCTGTAGGTTCCCTAATTTCCCCTTTTGTTTAATTGCTTACTCTGCTTGTTGCTTCCCTTCTCTTGTCATTCTTGAATTTGTGGTCATTTTTGTCTCTTTCTAGAATACCTGTCAGTATTCTTTGTAAGAGTTGGTTTGGAGGTCATGAATTTCTTCAGTTGTTTTTTACCATCAAAGAATCTTATCTCTCCATTAAATTTGAAAAATAGTTTTTCAGGATGCAATCACTTGTTTGGGAATTATTTTCTTTCAGGACTTGAAATACCTCACCCCAAGGTCTTCTTGACTTCATCAGTGTTTTGGGAAATCTGCCAGATTCTTATGATTTTTCCACCATAGGTGATCTGCTTCTTTTCTCTAACATGTTTTAATTTTATGTTGTTTTGCTGAATTTCTGGGATCTTGATTATTATGTGTTTGGATGTGCATTTTTTGGTTATAGTTAGTTGGAGTTCTGTATGCCTTACTTATCTCTATGTCAGATTATTTTCTCATGCTTAGGAAATTTTTTGCTATTACTTCTGTAAATCTTTTTATATCTTTTGTGTTGCCTTCTGCTATTCCATGACATCTACCAATATTATATTCTTTCTCTTCATGTCACCATGCCATTGTTGAATTTTTTTGTCCTGGTTACTTGTTATTTTTAAAAGATGTTTTCTTTTGTGATCATTAGCTACAAAACTGTGTTTAAGTTCTGAAAGTCTATCTGAAGTTTTATTCAAGCAGTTTTTCCAGCTTTCAATGGACTCTTAATGCTTTGCATATCTGTTTGAATCTGTTTGATGCATTCTTTTAATTCTCTCTTGCATTGTTCATTGAATGTTTCCATCATCTTTCTATTCTCCTCTATTTTAATCCATGTCTTCTTTAGATGCACCGAGTATTTCTTTCATAATTGTTATTTCTCTCTCTTTTTTTTCACCTGAGACATCATATTTCATTAATTTCTTTTACAATGTGATGGAGTTGCTTCTTTACTTCAGTTTGTATCTTTTCAGAAATTTCAGGTGTTTGACTTCCAAGTTCTTCCATGTCCTTGTTTCCTGGACCTGTTGTGACTGACTAGCTGTCTCAGATTGACTTCTGCTCTGATTTTTTGATATTTTTGAGCTTGTAATGTGCATCTGGGATCATCAGCAATGACTGGAGTCTGGGGCATGTTTCAATAAGCTTCCCACAACAGTTGGAAGTAGGGGAAGATCACCAAACTTCCTGCAGTCTGGGATTCAGTGTGGCCTCTGCCATGTGGAGGGGAGTGATCTGCAGCTCATCAAGGCCACTGTGATGTTCCAATAGCAGGACAAAGCTCCACAGGCTCTTACAATAATGGGGAGAAAGGTAGTGCTCACCAAGTCTACCACAATAGTAAGGGATTACATTCCCATCTCAGCAGTAAGTCTCCCTTGTTAGTGGCAGTGTGGGACCAGCTAAGCGAGGCTCCTGCAATGTTGGGGGTTTGGGCAGGGTTCACTGCAGCTCTGGTAGCTGGCTAAGGCTCAGCATGCCTTACTTGATGGATCTCAGTTCCATTTTTATTTACTCTACCCTAATAGCTAAAAATTTTGAGCATTAAAAAAAATTCACTTACCCATTTATTGATTGAGCTATTTGTTATTTTAGTGTTAAGATTTGTGATTTCTTTATTTCTCTACATGTTAATCCTTTTGCAGAAAACTGGCTGACAAAATTTCTTTTTCCTTTGTAAACCATTTCTTCACTCTGTTGGTTATTTTTACTATTGTGTAGAAGCTGAATTTGACATAGACTCATTCATTGCTCCTTGTTAGTTCTATATTGTTGAAGTCCTTTTTACGAACTTTACCTGAGCCTGTACCTTCCAGCCTATTCCCAAAGTTCTCTTTTAACAGTTTTTGAGTTTCAAGTTTTGTCCCTTTGATACATTGAGAATTGGTTCTTGTGGAGGGTAAGAGATAGGCAACTAGTTTTAGTCTTCTACATGTGGCTATCCAGTTTTCTCAGCACCATTTGGTTGTTCTTCTCAAACATATGACTCCTTTACCCATAATCAGATTGTATAGTTGCATGGGGGCTTTTGTTTGTTTGTTTTCATTACTCTGTTGCATTGATGTACATGTCTATTTTTATACCAGTACTATGTTGTTTTGTTACTATGTTGTATAGTATAATTTGAAATTGGATCTTATGGTATTATACACCAAATGTATTCACATTTGTATTTTGGTTCTATTAGTGTAGTATAGTGGTTAGGATCTGTGTGTCACAGCCAACTTCTTGGCATCAGAACCTAGCTGTACTCCTTACAGAGTCTGTAAGTTGGGCAAATTTCTTGTATTTTCTTGGCCTTGATCTTCTTATTTGCAAAGTGAATATACTGATAACAGTTACATCATATGGAACTGTGATGAAATTAGATTCATATAAATAAAGTAGTGCTGAGAGTATATATAAAGCAAGGTAAATATTAATTGCAGTCTCATGAATGAAAACATAGCTTATCCAATATTCATAAGTCACAATTGTCTTTATATTAGAATAGAATATGTAAGAACTTATAATTGGGGGTAGTGTGAAAATTATTGTGGGTGTAGTTAGTACTTGAAATTTCAAAACACAAAAACCAAGAAATGAAATAATATTTCTGAAAGATGTGAAATGGACTAAAGTGAAATTTGTTTTCTGGGTAATATTGCCTTTAGTAGACATCATTGTGGGCACTAGAAGGAATTGGTCTTGAAGAAAAAAAAACCTTTTTCTCTAGCAATGAATTTTAATATAATATTTCCAATTAAATCAAACATATTTATGTTCATTGGCTGTTTTATTCGCCTATATGGTATCTGGCCAATTCCTTCATAAGTCATTGGTAACTAAATTAGAGCTTGATTCAATTGAACTCTTGTTCTCATGTGTCTAAAAACACTGGTAAACATGTTCTTTTTTAAAACACTCTTCCAATTATTTCCATCCTTTCTTGTTTTGAAGGTCTGAAAACTCTTATATGCTTTATGGTAGAAAAGTTTGTTATTCTGATCCTTAAATTTTCCTTAATGAAATGAACACATCTGTTATTAGCATTTAGTAGTTCTGCATTTGCTGGACAATGCTTGAAGTTCACATGTAATATGTGTCTTGATTATTTTTTACTCGTTGCTGGGGCAGATACCTGACACTCAAAATGAAGGCAGGAAATATTTATTTAGCTCACAGCTTGTGGAGGTTTCAGTCCATACTTTGCTGGCTCCAAGGCAAATGGCAGCAGTTCATGGCAGCTGAAGACAATGAAGAGCAGAGAAGGAGCAGCAGCTGTGGTGTCCATCCAGCCTCTCTCTTCCTTCTCTGCTGATTGCAAGACTGGCATTCCACCACAAAGATCAAAGCTCTTCCAAAGTGGCAAGTGGCTCAGCTGCTATGTGACACAGCAACAAAATGGCTTGGCAAAGATCCAGACTTCTCCAAGGAAGCGAGTTGCAGAAGCCTTCTTCAACTCTTTTATCTACACTTTTTGGGCTGAGTTACTCTGGGGAGGGCTCTTCACACCACAGAGCAGAACTAATTACACCCCAGGGTGGGACCCATCACACCATAAATTGGGCCCTCCCCACCCTGCAGGGCAGGACCACCACTGCCCAACTGCCAGAGCTGATTCAGCCAACTTGACACAATGTACCAACTAGCACATACGTATGTTGTACTCCTCCCATTCTTGATTTTCTTTTTTTCATTAATGACTAGTTTTAATCAAATTGAGAAATACAAAATGGAATACCATTCTTGTGAATTTAATTTAGACATTTTCCTGGATAAATGAGGTGTCAAGTTTTAAGCCTTTAAGTAATTATTTCTACATATGTTTAAAAGCTCAGTCAGATGTTCATTAAACTCTGACTTTTTAACCTCACAGGTCTCCATTAATAGAACTGAGTTGGTTCTTCCTGGATGCCAAATATTAAATAAAATCCAGACCCTATGTGTGGATGTGGGTCCTGCAGGGTTACTTAGAGAAATTGAAACACTGAACCTAAGCCTATATCAGAAAAGCATTTGTTATCTTCAAATCATGCAGGGAGAGTTTCCAAAGCTCTGGAGATACATGCCCTTTCTATTTTAAGGCAGTTCTGACTTGGGTCTCTGGCCTGGACTGTGGCATGGGGCAGTTTAGAGAACATCTTCTTTGTGGCTCTCACCTTGACTTTTATCTGTCAAGTAGCCCTTGGGAAAGCCTCTCAGGTCTTCTGGGCCTTGCTTCTTTTTCTATAAATAGCAGTTTAAATGACTGTCAGAGGCTGTTGGGTGGATTAAGAGAAATGAATTGTCCGAAAAGATGTTGCCATAGTGCCTGGTATACCTTGAAAAATCAATATATGTTAGTTCTTTTCCCATCTATCTGTGACATTTCTGCCACTTATCTGTTGTGAGTCTTCATGACCTCTGCCTCTGCAATATTTACTTGTATTTAAGTCACTTCCTTGCTTGCTGTATTGTTCAGTGTGATCCTGGCTGTTAGGTTTTCAGTCCTCCCTCTGTCTGTGCTAGCAGTTCAAATGGATGGACAGTTTTGACCTCACTGTGTTGTTTTCATTGATTACTGCATTTGAAATCAGAATTTCATATCTTTATGCTATTCACATGTGTCAAACTAAATCTTGATGTGAATTACAAAAAAAATCACAGCAATAAAATACTATTTCATAATAACCTGTCAATTATTTAATAAAGATATTCTATTTTTAAAGTGATTTTCTTAACAAGTAGACTTTCTTCCTCTGTGTAATTAAAGTATAAATTAACATTAATTTTATATTTTTCTTAGTGAAAGCTTAACAAGAGTATTCCATGCATAAAACAAAGGATAACTGTTGATTACAATTACAAGTCATTCTAGTTCTCCTAAGGCCAAATTAAAAACTCATACAAAATAATAACTGAATCATTTACAATCGCTTGCCTTCTAACTGTTGTGGAGCTAAACAGAACTTTCTTTCAAGGGACACCTTTTGATCAAGAAGTTCATTCTTTAGCATGAAGAGAATGCTTACATTTAAAAATGTAGACACAATAATTCTATTTTGGGTACCATGAGAACTCCTGTAAAAGTCTTAGAAGTGCTACATTGGTCTCAGTCTCAAAAATATTGAAATACAGGTTCATATTTTTTGAAAATGCCAAAAAGATTTCATGGTGCTGTCTTCTGTGCTCAAATCCACAAATTATATTTAATCAAACAATCATAATTTATTGGGTTTAGAGAATTTGATGTCTTCAATACAATAAATAGATGTATTTAGGACAATTACTGAGTCTGAGCTAATCTGTATGTATATCTCCACATATCTTTGCACATTTGATGACTGATTAAATAAGCTATTTCTGTTTGGATATTGATACTTTCATTCACTCACTCAAGCCAACGTAGTATGCTCATTATGTGTGAAGAGTTATAATAAGTTCTACGGGGAATTCAAAGAGAAAAGTAAGCATATTATAAGAGAAGCACTCTCACATGCTGTTTGTGGTACTGTAAATTTGTATGGTTTTGCAACGTTGATGGAGAGACTATTAACATCTGAAATGTGTGGGTGTTTTGGACCTGCATTGCCATGTCTGCGAACTTTTTCTAAATAAAAAAGCTCATGTGTTTTTACATTTGTGTGTATCTGCATGTACACATGGATGTGAATATGGAATGAAATGTATGGACAAACTTTAATTGCAGCATTGTTTATAATAAGAAGAGATAATCTATCTAAATACCTCTCAGTAGACCTATGGTTAAATATACAATAACACCATGATATGTTCTACTGAATTGATTCCATTTTATGAATATAACCTTCCAGGGTAAACTGTAAGGTATACATCAAGATTTTATCCTTGTTTAAAAAAGTAAAATAACCACAAGGATATCAATAAGGAAGGTAGAACATACTAAACCTTGAAGACAAATATCTGGAGAAGATAAAGTTATAGGCAGAGTTTTTCTTTCCACATTATTTGGTTTTAATCCTTCTAGTACTTTTTATCGAAAAATAACATTATCTATATTTTTATTGTATTCTTTAAACATTGTCTTCTAAGCCTGTAATCAAGTATAGGAAAAAGAAGCACAAAATAGGTTTCACAGTATGAAGTCACTAGTTCAGGCCAGGACACACCACCTGGCTGGAGAACCAGGTGGCACACTCTGTGCTTAGACTTGGTGGACTTACACCTTTTTAAAGTGTGTATCCTTCCTGTCCCCTTGAGAAACTAGAAATTCTCAACTACTAAATATTTTAGCAAGAACAACAATCTAAAATTGATGGTAGATATGTATAGCCATTATCAAAGAGAAGCTAAACTAGAAAAGACAAGACTGAAGGCTTCATAAATACTTTTCCAGTCATTTAATTAATGCTGAATATAAGTTAGTAATTCATATGCATTCAGCAGTTATCACTATAAGGGCATTGCTTTTCAACTTGCTTTAAATGTTTGTGTCACTTTTAAAAATGTAATTATTTTATTTTTAACAATATAATGGATTTGAGACATCAATGCTCCAGAAAAAAATTACAATTATGAATTTTTAAGGTTGGCAGGAGATACATAACTCTTGTTTTAGTGCATTAAAATATATAATTTTTTCTCTATCAACAATATTGCAAATACACTTAACTGTCAAAGAACTATAATCTATCCAAACAGCATATCTCATCTTTCATCTTCAACTTAATTGAATGGAAGTGAAAGAGATGCTTGTATTTCTGTAGAAGGACTAAAGCTACTCTTATTTTTAATTATTTTATATGAAAGCTGCAAATTTAACCTGTCAAGGAATAATAGTGAAATCATTGTGTATTTTTGGAACAATATTTCTGTGCACATAAAGCTGAAGTTTACATTTTCATGTATGCAGTCCACTCACTGCCTCTACATACTTCTATTTCTCCATAGCAGTAAATATGAAGAAGTCAGATACTGCCATCCCCTAGCACCTGTGAGATCTTCTCATCTTTGGGCATTTCATCTGCTGCTTGGAGTTCACAGCCAGCTGGGAATCTGATGTTTCTGTAACCATAAGGGATGATCTAGTAATTTTGCTGTTTCCCTAAGGAGGTGGGAGGATGCTATTTCTGTTGTAAATGGTGCCTGTAATAAATAATAGGATTTATTCAACTAAATCCTCTTTATATCCTGCAGGATAAAGCAGAACTATTTTAATGGTAGGAAATAAGGGGGTAATTTTGTTGGTAGAGCCTTGATTTTATTACTTTACTCTTTCTTTAGATTGCTCGAGCATATCTACCTGCTTAAGAGCTTGCAAAATCTCAGCATGCCATCTTGGCAAGGCAGGTGCAAGGTCCAAGATGAAAATGCCTGCTGCATTTTAAAAAATGCACACTAAGCCACACAAAGTGTCCATGTCCACAACTGGATGTGCTTACATGCTTGTACGCATGTGTACTATACACATGCACCCATGTGCTCACATTCACCCCCTACCTCCTGGCATCTTTCAAAGCACTGAAGTTCTGAGCAAGTTTTTGTCCTTGATGGATGGATGGTTTTGCCTAGTAAGCTTACCTTGATTCTGTAGATTTGGGGAGAAAATGTGCATGATCTACCATTTATCAAGGAAGTGCATACAGAACACTTGGTTAAGCTTTTTACATTCTTTATCTCATTAAATGAGCCTATGCTGTAGCTAATATTGTCTTCATTATCTCAATAAAGTAATTGAGACTAATAGAGTTTCAGCAAATCGATCAATTCCATTAAAGAACTTATATCCAGGCTTCTGGACTTCTTAGTTCCAAAATTTGCACTTTTCTCTTTCCGTGACATTGCCTAGTATATTTTATAAATACAGCAGAACACACGATTGAAATATAAAGATAAATTATTAGTAAGAATCTTGAGGTATTCTAAAAAGTGGTTACATTTTTGTTATGCTTCATTTTCTGCAGTAAAGATGTATTTTTTTCAGAAAAAGCACATAAGGTTTTCAACAATGTTTATATTGAGTGAACAAAAAATTAACACAGTAACTTGAACAGGGAGATGTTCTCATGTCCTTTTATTATCAAGAGGATTGATATTCAGGAGGAATGTTTGATTTTCCAGTATCATGAGCCTTAAAAATAGCAGCTATTTAGCACATTTGTGAATCGTTCTGTACAGGAGAGTAGTAACTCAGACTTCACATAGTGTTAGGGATCTAAGTCTTAAAGTCATGTAGCTGTATCTAATCATCAGTGTTTAAATACCTAGCTTAATTTTTGTTCTAGTTCTATTTCCATTTTTAAAGTTAACTTTATTTAAATATAATTTAACTTAATTTTGGCAAATGATGGCTTTCTATACCTTATATAGCAATTCTATTATCAAAAGTCCTATTGTAGATTCTTTTTCTCATTAACTATTTGTTGTTAAATTACAAAATAGTTTTGAAGTACCTTTAAAAATATTAACTGCAATATTTTTTTATATTCATTATTTCTATGATGGCACATTCTATGTAATGATTAATACAGTGAGGGCTATCTGATTACATGATGGAGAGAATTGTGCAAATATGTAGACTGACTCTAGACTTTTGGATAAGCTGTCGGTGAACATGCAGAAGACTTTAGAGTTCTGTGTTGGTCGTGGTGTCTTATTTATTTCTTTTAGCTTCCCTGTATCATTGTTTTGTGAAGTGTTCAGGCCGGCTTTCCCTTGTCTCAGAAATCAGTAGAAAGGTGGTTCTGCAGCACATATGGAGTCTCTAGTTTGTGTTTTCAGGTTCTATTACTTGATAAGAATAAGTGGAATTGAAAATAATATCTGAGGGACAACTCAGAAGAAATAAATATGCATGTCATATATTAGAAAAATGCTAGCCACCTACCTTAACCCTTTTAATTTTTCAAGACTATTCCCATTTCTTTCTTATACATGACAAACTGTAGGAGAAAAAGGGTGTCTTTAATAACTGACATCTCGGTGATTAGTGACTAATTGACATGCAGCTGAGAGTCAAGACATATTATGGGGTCAGGAACTATAAAGGATCAAAGGAAAGCAGCAAAATGGGAGTAATTATAGGAAAAGAAATGATTAGAAAGAATAGAGTACTTTCAGTTTTACTCCATTATGAATGTTTGCAGTGTAACATGTTTAATCTCCCCAAAGATACTATGAATTTGAGCTTATTTTACTGTTCAGTACATATGAACAAAATTAAGTAGGATGAACATTAGCTAGAAAAAGCCAATGCTCAGATTAGACAAGTTCATCAGGTGGAAGATGGGCAGTGGCGCCTATCTCCATCCTCAGGCCTTAAGGTACATCTGTGTGAATAATAGCTTTTAGTTTAATTCATATGTTTCTTACTCAGAAATAACCCTCTTCAAATCTTCAAACTTGATTAAAACATGGCAAAATGTTGGCAGGCAGTTATGAGTTCTTACATAAAACACAAATTAAATTGTTATTGCCCTTTATTTTTGAAATTTTATTGGAGGGAAAATGGAGTTGGTCATCCATGCAAAGAAACAAAGACAGCTGGTATGTTGTTAAGACAAGAATGATGGATTCTAGTTTTTCTGTACAATAAAAAACTTTCTTAATGTGAATCTAGCCCTAATTTGCAGTATTTGCTCCTAGACAATTGATTCTACTGAGATCACTATTAAAGGAAAATATTAAAAGGTACTTTTCAACCTAGGGGATAGAACTATGGTTCTACTAACTAAGTTTACCTTCTTGGCTCTCATTTAAATGTGAAATATTTTTAAAAATATAAAAGGTGTTGTTAGTATAGAAGCATCAGAAAAAAATGAAAAGAGTCATAGAGTGACTGGAGCAAAATTTTGTGATGAAATACACAAAAAAATAGTCCATGGTAGAGGATAAACAGAACACAACAAGAATTTAACTAGGATAGGCCAAAAATAAGTTCAATGTACATTTTATGTACATTTGGAAGCAAACTTTTTTTATGTGTTTCACAGGGTCTAGCTACACAGCTCATATTCCTAGTTATCCTCCTGTCTCAGCACCCCCAAAGCTGGGATTACAGGCCTGTGCTACCACGCCCGGTATTCATGATTTTCCTGGCATGCCTGGGGGTGCCTGTGAGATGCCCATTTTTGCTGAGGCAGGCACTTAGACCTCTGAGTTATCTTCATTGCCAAGAAGTAAATTTTTAAAATAAAAATTTTTGTAGCTTGCTAGCTTTCCACGTTTGTAAGTATTTTTCTTTATTGCAGAAACAGTTATTCTGGCCAAATGAAATCATTATTTTTTTGCTACTTGGACAGAGAAGAAAATTAGTAATTAGATATCAAAGAATAAACATAGAAGTACTATCTCTAATCACATAGCATTAATTTTACTGTCTTATGCAGGTAGCACATGCATAAGTAATGTTTGTTAGTCATGTGACTCAAGTTACTTAAACAATTTTTAATGTGTTAGTAACTAAAGTAGTAAGAGGCATTGGTCAAAAAGGTATTATTTCTTCACTGAATTAAACAAAGGAAATCACATTATGATGACTCTTTACCTCACTTTATATTTTATTGCTTTATTATTTGGAGATGATAAGAGAGTGTCACAATAATATAAATGGGATTTTGAATCATTCTTAGTTTTATTTAATTGTCACTATTTTTCTGTAGGCAGCACTGTAAAGTGTGATTCTGTGTAATTGTATAAGTTTTATGCACCTATTTATGCATGTAAGCTGCCTTCAGATGGTGATTATCTAATTTTCCTAAGTATGTGACTTTTTGTTCCATTTTTTTTCTTTTAGATATACTGTAATGCTTAAGAAAAAGTTAAACTCAGAAGATGAATATTACTTTAAATTATAAGATTGGATTTCATAGGGATAAATCCAAGTTTAAAATAAGCAACTAAAACAACTTGTTAAATTAAGGTCAGGAGTGTCTGTGGATATGAGTCATTATCACATTTATTTTCCTTAAACAGATATTAGGATATCTAGTTAGGTAACAGTAAGCACACCAAAACTTGTGAACTAAGCAAGAAGTTATTTTTATTTAGTGTGTAATTTTGAGGATGTATTATGCAAAGAACTGTTTTCCAACTTGAAAATTTATTATGAAATTTTATCTGTGACCTTCCATGCTGCACACTGTTTGGAACTCCACAGAGAATTCCTATTGAATGAGACCTTTAAGTGGATCTTACTCAGCTCTGAGCCCTGCTACTTCATGTCCCCCTTTAGACTTAGTGCCATTAAGCACACACAGCCAACAGACATATTTCTCAAGTAACTCTACGTTCTTGACAGTACTGAAAGCTACAGAGACTTCTTATAGATACAAAAATAAATCAACCATTGCATTACAAATATTCCTAACAATACACTTTCCCCACTTTAAATTATTTATTTTATAAAATATATGATGACTATTATATTTACAATTCTGGTATTTATATTAAAAAGTTTGTAAGAATATGACCTACAGTAGCCATATCCACATGAGGGTTTAGAAAACAGATATATCAGCTATTTATATGTGAAATGTGGATTTCATTTATTATCATTAATCTCATAAGTGAACTAAGCCAAGCAGTGATATTTACATATGAGGATATTAAAAATTTATTGTAAAATAATCAGTATTAATGCATCTCTTTCTTGAGGCTCACAAATAATCTTACTCAAGAATAAATTAAATTTTAGAAAGATTTGATTTAATTTTCTTTTTAACTTTAAAGTAAAATTAAAATACTATAATAGTGAAGATTGTACCACAAAATAGGACAAACTTGAAAATGTTTTCAAAACAAAATCTCATTTGTGCTTGATATGTTTATAAATATCAATCACTATTTGTCTTCTACGAATATTGACATTGATAAAATTTCCAATTGACTCTTACCTTGTAAACATAAAGTTTTACTGTAATATATTAATTAATATGTTTAACATGTCATGGAACTAAACAAAAATGAATGATCATTGACACAATTTGTCAGTTGGAAAATATTGTAAAGACATATAACAACTATTTTTATATCTTTAGGTACTATGTAATGAGAAATTAGATTTCAAGATCTTTATAAAAAATAAATGTATTATATACTACAACATTTGGGGAAAATTTTTTTCAGACCTCTAGCATTGATTGTATAATAAAATATTTCATTGAAGAGGAACATATGAACTAGTGAAATGACTCCATGTGGGTCCAAGGACATTTGACGTGGGGCTTAAAATAAGCAGGTAAAAATAATGATGAAGTCAACATATAAGAATGGTTCAAAGCTTGTATAGTAGCACCCAGAAGCTGAGATGTCAAACAAAACAAGAAGCCTGAAGACATGAAAAGGTCTTAATGTACACTTACATTGACATGTGGCTCATGAGTAGTTGTAGAATGGTAAGGATAACTCAGTAAAAATATAATTACTTGCCTCAACTTTTACTGTCCTTGCCTAATATCAGAAAAAAGTGCATTTAGGAGAAAAAAGTACGCAGACCTAGATACAGCCATGAGTCATTACCTTTGAATATATTAAGGTAGAGAGAGAAATCATTGCCTTTTGGGATGATATCAAACATTTAAAGGCTGTTTTAAATGAAACACAATAAAATATTTTCAATTGATTTAAAAGGATTTTAGGTTTGACTGAGGATGAACAAAATGCGATAGCCCAATTTTAACTACAACATAGACAACTGTGTTTGAGAATGAGTAGGCTCTCAAACAGAAAAGGCCTTAAAAGTCACAGGAGGGGAGCATTTGGTGATGAGGGCTTTTGCAGCAGGCTGGTGGCAATTTGAGAGGGGGCAAGAGAAGGAAACTTAGCCCTACTATGAGAATAATAGTAAGGACCACTACAGAGAAATCAGTCTGTGTGTTCTAGTCAGTGGAAGCTAGGTATCAGACCTGGGTCTAGGAAATGAAGATAGCAAATGAGTAGCAGGAGTCCATCACCGAATATGATGGAAATGGCATATATCAGGCTGATTGTTCCAGTAAGAGTAACTGAAGAAAATTGGGGGTGGGGAGAAAGAGAGAGGAGAGAAA
>NW_004524700.1:5605415-5614715 GCF_000260255.1 Octodon degus | reverse complement strand
GAGGGGAGGGGAAGGGAAGGGAAGGGAAGGGAAGGGAAAGGAAGGGACAAGATGAAGAGAAAAGGGAAGGGAAAAGCCCAAGATTTGAAAAGTCAAGATCCTGGAGGGAAAAAAAAAAATACACCGAGATGTACCTCACTACTCTTTTTTCACTTTTTCAGCTTAAAGTTTTAACCAACAGAAGAAAAACAGGAGCAGTTTGTAGCACAGGTAGAGGCCCTGGGAACAAAGGGAGCATTTCATGGAAGAAAATTCTGCAGAAGCAGTTATACACAAATGATATGAGAATAAAATAACTAAGGAAAAATTATCTACCAAAAATTTAAAATGATGACCAGACATTATTGAAGTCTTATAGAGCTTTAGAGATGAAAACATGTTAGGGTTCCTTGAAGACTACCTTAGCTTTCAGATGAAATTCTTGATGGTTTCTCACAATTGATACTAATGGCTTATCACAGTTGAAGAAAAAAAAGTCAGAAATAAACCAGTTCTGAAAATCTTAGCTAGATACAGAGTGTGTCAAATATGAAGCCTGCTAATGTAAAGTCTGTTTTTTTCCCCATCCCGCTGACTTTGAGTGGAAAGGAATTGTCTTGGGCTACACAAGAAATAGATAATATGGATAATGTATATGAGCAACAAAACTTCCTTTTAGAGGCCTGATAGCTTAGCAGACTAAAGCACCTGCATAGGCAAAGCACAGTGGCAGGGATTTGATCTCCAGCCTGCTGTGCCCACCCGGAGCCCTGGGCATCCTGAAACGGAATAGATATTGGGCATGGTAGCATGTGGCTGTAATCCTAGCACTTGGGAGGCTGACCACAGGAGGATCACTACAAGTCTTATCTATACAGTGAGACCCTGTAGACTCTATATTAAATACATTAAAAAAACTTCCTTTGAAAAAAAATATATATATTTTAAATTTTGACATTGAATAAAAGAAAGGGAAAAACAGGGTGGGTTCTACAAAGTCCCAGGCTTCAATTCTTTTTCAACATCAAATTCTAGAACTTCATAAACAATGTAGAAATTCAATAGGAAAAATTGCCAAAAATTCTAAGATTCAGAATCAAATAACCAGAAACCAATAAAAACAATATATTTATATTAGTGAAGTAGTAGCTTATTAATTTTGAGTATATTTGTTGGAATTTATGTATGTTAAAGCAAGTTGTTCCTATAAAATTCATAAAACTACTGAATAAAACTAGAACACTTAACGATAATAGCTCTCGTGTCTACAAGAGTGCTAATAATGTTTATCCAACAATTAGAACAATTTACGTTGTTGATGGAATATATATATGATCATCTCAAATTTCTTGATGAATTAATTAATTAATGACTAATTTTTTAAAATATGAATTGAAGAGTAAAAAATTGAAGAATTTAGAATATATTTAAAATTTTTCTGAAGATGTTGAAAACATTTCTTCTCTCTCAGTGAGGAAAACCATACTAAACGCGTTTAGTGCACCAAACAAGCCTGTGAAGTTGGTTTCTTCTTTTCACAAATCTATGAATCTCTTTTATGGACACGTTGGTGAACCATGGCATCAAAAACTCACTGGCTTTTGCTCTTACAAGTTGGGCTTCCAATGAAGGACACAGGTGATGGGGCAAGTGTGTGGGGTGACAGTAGCTGAGCACCCCAGGACTTCATAGTCTATGAATCTTTAGTGTGTGCAAACCACATCTATGAATATCTGTGAGTGAAGCCACAGAAATGCCATAGAAAGATAAGGTCACTTTTGAAACCATGTTTTTCTCAGAGAGAAGAAAAAGTATGCATATGATTGCTACACAATAAAAATTACAGTTTATAATCAAGGAACTCATGGAATAATTGTGAAATCTCTCCATAGACAACACATCCAGGGTGAGATTAAACCTGAAGTTTTATGTACTAAGAACACGGAAAAGCTCTGTAAATATAATACACCAACCTGCTCTAGTTTACTTCATCAAGCCTTTCCTCCTGTTGGGCCCTGCTCGGAAGAAACTGAACAAAACTGAACTTCTGTGAGTGCACTGAAGTCTACTAGAATATGGAAGAAATAAAAAGCAACTTCCTTTGTTTGGTCTCCCAGAAAATGTCTGAAATGTTAACAAGTGTTTGCATTAAAATGAAAATGAACTTGAGCAAAACTGCTGGATGTGGATTTTTCCTATGGATCAGCATGCTTTGAATCCATAAGAGAAGAATGTAGCATAATGTAATATATAAGCAATCAACTCAATACTATTTTCTAAGTAATTTTTAAGTAAAACTGCAAGTAGGTTTTCAGGACATAAATGTAAAGATAACGTGTGAATCAGTACTATTGGGGTGGATAAGTAGAATGCAATTTCTCTTTAATACAAATCTATGAAAAATAATTTTTATTATAAAGTTTTCCCATTCAGCCTATAACTGTTTTTTCTTAAAAGATACGCTGGTAAAAGTTAATGATAAGCACTCTGTCTAGGACTCATAATGTTGGTGATTCTGCTAACTCATTCATTGTGGTGATTTATCATGCTAACAAAGGTACTCCCTGAAAAAAATTTGTATTTATTTCAATATATGTTCAAATTTATGAGGAGAACAGGGGTTGCAATATTTTCTGAGTCATCAGTATTCTTATTTTTTGTTCTTAAAATTTCATTTTAACAAATATTAAAGAAAACATTATAACTAATAAGACTTCTATCGCTTGTTTTTTTTTTCTTTTTTTAATGTATTTGATACATAAGCTCATTACACAGCTCAGATTAATGATCCTTATGCTTTCATCCTCCTCAGTGCTTGAATTACAGGTGTGCAGCCTGTTTCAGTTGCAGGCTTAGCTTGCCTGGGGGTCAGGGCCCTCCCCACAAGTGGTGTCAGAGATCGAACCCTGGTCTTTGCAGTTGCCTAAGCAGGCATTTAGTTCCCTGAGCTATCTCGCCAGTCCAAGACTTCTATAGCTTTTCAAAGATAATGTCACAAGCATTTATCAGAGACCACTTGCTTTCTTATCATTGCCTTTATACTGGTACACTGTGGTCAGCTGCTTCAATTGTTTTTGTTCCCTCTGCTTGCATGCTGAAGAAAAATGCTTCTGGTTGAGATTCTCTGCTGACCACAGATGACATCTGACAAGGTCAATGGGCACAATGTCGGTAGGATATCGCAGAGCATCAAGCTGTATCTTTTTCCCACTAATATTTGTCCACTTACTAGCAATGAATTACCAGAAGATGAGAATTTGGGTTTAGAAGCAATTCTAATGTTTAAGAAATGAATTTGATAATTTATTATTTTATAGATAATATTTAATTTTTTAAATTTATAATTTATCATTCCTAAGTAACACTATCATAGGACTCTAGACCAAAAATAGTTTTTTTAGACCAAAAATATTTATTCTAGCAGAAACATTAACAAGATACTGTTAATAATATCATCTAAAATTGTCATACAAGGGCTGGGGAGATAGCTCAGTAGAATAAGCACTTGCCTGGCAAGCACAAGGGCTTGAGTTCAATTCCCTGTTCTGCAAAATAAAAATAAATAAATAAATAAATAAATAAATAAAATTGTCACATAGCGGTGTGCACAGTTATGTCATATTGTAAGAAGTAACATAAAATACTGGAGGTTTTGTTCAGTTTCTTCCGAGCAGGGCCCAACAGGAGGAAAGGCTTGATGAAGTAAACTAGAGCAGGTTGGTGTATTATATTTACAGAGCTTTTCCATGTTCTTAGTACATAAAACTTCAGGTTTAATCTCACCCTGGATGTGTTGTCTATGGAGAGATTTCACAATTATTCCATGAGTTCCTTGATTATAAACTTTAATTTTTATTGTGTAGCAATCATATGCATACTTTTTCTTCTCTCTGAGAAAAACATGGTTTCAAAAGTGACCTTATCTTTCTATGGCATTTCTGTGGCTTCACTCACAGATATTCATAGATGTGGTTTGCACACACTAAAGATTCATAGACTATGAAGTCCTGGGGTGCTCAGCTACTGTCATCGCACACACTTGCCCCGTCACCTGTGTCCTTCATTGGAAGCCCAACTTGTAAGAGCAAAAGTCAGTGAGTTTTTGATGCCATGGTTCACCAACGTGTCCATAAAAGAGATTCATAGATTTGTGAAAAGAAGAAACCAACTTCACAGGCTTGTTTGGTGCACTAAACGCGTTTAGTATGGTTTTCCTCACTGAGAGGGAAGAAATGTTTTCAACATCTTCAGAAAAATACTAAATCTATTCTAAATTCTGCAATTTTTTACTTTTCAATTCATATTTTAAAAAATTAGTCATTAATTAATTAATTGATATGTGCTCTCATTATGCAGCTCAAACTCAAAGTGATCCTCCTGCCTCAGCTTCCTCAGTGCTGTGATTACAGGCATTCACCACCATGCCTGGCTTCGGTGGCATGTACTGTGTCCCTGGGCTCTGCAGTAGGTGCAGCATATGTACCTCGGATGGAAGCTGGGTCCTTGCACTTGTCAGACAGGTGTTTAGACTGCCCAACTATCTCCCCAGCCCAATCAATATTGTTTCTAAAACATTTTACTAATGATTATGAGCTAGTATTGGATTATTGTGGAGAAATATTAACTTTTTGAAGGGACCCATGCTGACTGAAAATAAAAGGGATTAGTTCATCTAGATATGCCTTAGTGGTCATCTCTGCACCACTTCAGCACTTGATTATAAACTGTAATTTTTATTGTGTAGCAATCATACGCATACTTTTTCTTCTCTCTGAGAAAAACATGGTTTCAAAAGTGACCTTATCTTTCTATGGCATTAATTAAATTGTTTTGCGTTACTAAAGAAAAAAATCATCCTGGAATTGGCTTTCTATCAAATCACTATTTAAAACTATTTCTATTGTATATCCATGTTTATATTTATATTGATACATACATAAGTATCTTATGTGTACATATATATTGTACACATACATACTAACTATGCCATTTATTTATTTTTTAAAATAATTTTATTGAGAAACAAACAGTAGTGAGATAATTTGAAAACCAATTAGTAGGACAATTTTAATAATTAATACGTTGCATATTGTTATCTTCTTAGTGGTTATTCATAGTACAAGATGCAGACATGGTATCCTGTCCAGAAACACTATTAGAACACATCTTTCTATGCATTGAATTAAGAGAAAGTAGCTATATATCTATCCTAAGTATTTTGAGTATACAGATACAAACTAGTCCTTCATTTGTATCCCGTTTTTTGTTTATTTTTGTCAGAGATAGGCATATCTGTTAATCTGAGCAACAGATTTGATGATAAAAATAGATAACATAACAACCATTGTTAATGAGCTATTCTTGTTTGGAAAATCTTCAACATGTACTGTTGTAACAGAAAATTACCCTCTTCCTGTCTTTGTTTATGCTATTTGTTTTTGTTTTTCATTTTACTCTTCAAAATAAAATAATATACAATTTTTAAATATTCAAAAACAAAACGAAGCAAAACAAACATTTGTATATTACTACATAGAATCCCATTTCTGTCCTTCCAGTCTCCCACAGAAGGGGAGGGTAAGTGAAAATGTGATATCTCTATCACTCATTCATCAATAATTACATCAGTAAAGAATTATGTAAATCCCATGATGTATATATTATGTATCTTAAATAGAAACAGGTAAAAATTTCTAAAAATTAAAAACAAAAAGCAAAAGAATATTTGTGAAATTTGATAAAAATTATGTTACCTGATTTATTAAGTTAAAGCTTTCAATTCTTTGATTTGATATGCTTGAGGTGGTGCCCAGGAACCTGCATTTAATAAGCTTTCCTGTTTGTACTACAGGCATCTTCTGCCCATGCTGGAAATCACCTGTTTAGGGAATCTACACTTAAAATGGGTCTGTTTCACCGGTCTTATCAATTTTCTAGCTATTCCATTGATATTTCTGGAACCAGTGGTTTATAATAAAATATTTGAAACTTAGGTATTTGGTACTGGCTATTCAAAACACAAGTTTATCTCCAAAGGTGATTATTAGCCTGCCATGGACTCAATAACGATTCCTGCTTTCTTTTCTATTGACTCTTCTTTGATCTGCTCAGGAAATAACTGTTATTTGAGTCCAGTAGGGTCCCAGGCTTCTGTCTCCAACTCTATGTCACCAACCTTGGATTAGCTCTATAAAAAGCCCTCACACACTCGTGTTTCTGTCTGGCTGTTTATTTAAGTGCATATCAATTCTCGTCACTTACTGCATTATTTCTTTTTGCCTGGCAGAAATGTTAAGCTACCTCCTTCTATTGCTAAATATTATTTACACTTGTTAGCCAAAATTATTAAACAAGTTGTGTTCAATGAAAGTTCATTAAAAAATTCTTTATGTGTAATCATTTCCATTTTTCAGGTTTTTTTTTCTATCTCACTGATGAGATTAAAAACAAAACTGAAGACAATAATTCATCAAATAGCATACAAGGTGGTGGTTTATAAATCCTGTGAATAGCTAAATGGTTTGTAGGATTTATTATTCATCTTCACTTTCCCTTGACTACTTGGTATTCCCTAATATGTAAATATGTTTGTGTATATGTGCATATTTGTGTGTGTGTGTGTGTGTGTGTGTGTGTGTTTCTGTGTGTGTGTTTTCAGTCCTGAAAGTAATAGTTCACCAAATAATTAGTGGTTATTTAAATCCAGGGCAATTTTTGTTTATAATAGTCATATGTCCTAACAACTGTAATTATAATTCTAAATGCCTTATCCTATTTTTCTTAAGCATGTATTTCTATTCATCAGGTGTGACTGGGTCCTGAATTGTAGTTGAAATCTCACTTACACCATTTCCCATTTCACCAATTTTATTTAGTTATTCTTCCTACATAGTACTTGATTTCCTGTTTTTCTTACTGTCCCAATTTTCCATCACCTTAGAAAGGCATTGAAATATCCTAAGTTAGAAACCAGGGAGCCTGAACTTGAACTTCTGCTTGCTCTTGGCTTCACCCTGTTTAAATTCTTCCAGTATCCTTGAATGATCCTCAAAATTCTGTTTGTATTTCTCTGTGTTTGGCTGTCACACTGCCCTGAAGTACAGTCCTCAGCTGGCCCTCGGCAATTCCAGAGCATTATTTAAGAAAGTCAAAGTGCTATCTCTTCTCAGTAGCTGTAACAATCTTCTCCATCTCAGTGGACCACTGTAGCCTTTGTTTCCATTTATTCCTTGTGACTTTGCAGCAAGAGTTGTCACATAGTTGTAAAATTATCATTTCTTCAATCTAGTTTTTCCTCTGGAAAATGACTTTATTTTGCTCTCTTGAAACTCTCTGTGCCTGTCCAAAGAGTTTATTTCCTATATATCTCAAAGGAAATAAATGTTGATTCAAGAAATGTGTTTATGTGTGGCAGAAAAGAAAGAATATAACAAATTAATATATTAATTTTCTTTTGCCTGAATTATCTTTGATGTAGGTCCTATTTGTGTTGGACAATTATTTGAATCTGGAGGAAAAATATTTCCCTGTTTGAAATGAATAGTTGGTGTTTTTATGTCCTTATTAAAAAGGTGGGTCCAAATTTTACTTCTTCAGTATAGTTTACATTAATATCCCGTCTATGTATGTTGCCATTGCCTCAGAAGACAATGTAAATCTTATGTAATAAGTGAAACAACTTCACCTTACTATACATGACATATATGCCTGTGGAAGGACACCATGCATGTTTATCTCTGGAAATGATATTTTTATGTCTGTTTAATTTGCTTTTATCTTACTGATTCCTGGTACTTGTACTTAATGTTGATACTTATAATGCAAGATGAGATTGTTCCTCTGCCTGATCATTTTTAACCTGTTCTCTCTTCAGCTACCTTCCTCTTGCCTGCCTAACTCAGAAGATTAAGTTCAGATTTCAGTTGAAAATTCATTTCCTTTAGGATGCTTTCAATGATGTGTCACAGCCAGTGATATTTTTTCACTTCCACACACCCTGCTCTCACCCCATGTGGCACCTATTCTCTAACAATATAGTGGCTTATAGTTTCCTATTTCAACATGTAACTTTTTAAAATAACTGATCATTTATATTCTTTCTCTAGATGATATTCAGAGGATGGACTCATGAAAATTACATAATACACTACCATGTCATTATTCATAGATAGCTGAGATGTTTAATGAACTTGTATTTAAGCATAATCCATTCATCTCTTCCTTGCACAAGGACACAGTGTTGTTTTCATTTTATCCAGAAACTTTTTCTTCTAATGTTCAGTGTATTGTCAAACTTCCTTATGTGAAGTAAATGATGTTATTGTCTGTCTGGAGGGAGCACAGTAAATATCATGAGGTAAATAGAAGAGCTGGTAACTTCTGCAATGTCAACTCCATCTCTGTCACCATTATGGTGATTGAAGGCATGCGGAGCCTGCTGTCCCATTCCCTCTCCCTGACTGCATTCCTGGCAGCTAGGGAATGTGACTTATGTGCAACTACACATGAGTCTTAATTACTGTGTAATGCCACAGCATCAAGTAACTTTCAATACTCAGCTGTACTCAGAGGACCAATAATTGTTAGCAACCTCATTGACTTTCATTCATCCATTTGTTCATTCACTAGAGTATCATGCTCAGAAAAGCAGATTTGACCTAAGTAGGAAGATCAGTAAATCCTGTAATGGAAAAGGAAATCTTGCTCTAATATTTAAATAGACAATGGAAACTCAGTTGAAGAGGATAAAAGCAACAAGCCCTCCTAATCCAGGACATAGGGAAAATGTTTAATGTAAAGGAAGGCATTGAGTATAAGAAATAGAAAGAAGGTAGTGTGCAGAGGGTGACAAAGGAATGTTGCTGCTCATGTTAAAATTCTTACTCTAGAAGTTGGAAAGAGCCAAGTGTGTGTCCTTTTATATTGTACTTGTGCCTTTTGAATGCATCTGTATGGTATCTGTCTGTACAGAAAATGCACTGATGCATACTTCTATGTGTAGGTATTTGAGTAACATAATCAAATTTAGTAATCTCTTCCATTACATAAACTTTGAGCAACTATTAAATGCAGAGTATTTTTCTACACACTGAGAACAATATCTAAGATGTATGAGAAACATAATTTCATAGGGACATTCTTAGAAGAAACATAAGAAAGTCAAGTTAGGAGAGAATTTCACATAATGACATGGGCTAGAGTAAAGAGATGAAGATAGAAAAATGAGATGACATTGATTAGCCAAAACCAAAGTGAAGGGTTGAGTGGTGGAAAGATGGGGAAGGGATTCTAATCTATGAAAAATAAAGCTTTAGAGTAGAT
>NW_004524700.1:5604718-5605275 GCF_000260255.1 Octodon degus | reverse complement strand
ATGATCAACCCACCCTAACTTATGGTAAGAGACTATAGAAAGTGAATGTGGGAATAAGAATAGATGCAAGAGTGAAAATACTTATTTCAAAGATCAGGCAAAGGTAGATGCAGACATGAGGGGAACACCCAGTTCTGCACACATTGTCAGGTACCACCAGTAAGACTTGCTTAGAGATGAGAACTAGAAATATATGTGGAGAGGAGGTGGAGGAGAAAATTAACCTTGCTTTAGGCTTCAGGTACACCTGGGTGTATGGTGGTATCACATTCTGAGATAAATAACATGGGAAGAATATGGTTAAGGAAGAATTAAGTATTGAATTAATTAGCCAATCATGCTGTTTGGAGGAATTCTGAATATTAGAACAGTCATTCTGACATGCTTAGTAGACATCTAAGCAGAGATTTATCCATGAAGTTGAGTATGAGCATGGTTTGCATCTTGAAATGCAGTCTTTGCTTTTTTTAAGTCAACAGAAAATGGAAATATACTGTTTAAAGTTTCTAATACTAGGAGAAGATATCATACAATGTCTTTTAAATAAATTGTAAGTC
>NW_004524700.1:5580817-5603210 GCF_000260255.1 Octodon degus | reverse complement strand
GATTTCTCCAGGTGGGTGTTCTTTGGTTCTGGCTGCTGTGCTCCACTTCTTTCTGCTGCAGGCATTAGAGTTGAACCCTTTGTGTCTCTCTGGGAAGATGTTCTGCTCCTGAATCAGCTGGGTGGGTCTTGCTTCTAGCCTCTTTGCAGGGAGTTCTGCTGAAGGGCTCCCTGCTGGGCCTGCAGCTTGGGTCGAATGAGGATCTGCGGCCCTAGGTTGTCTCACTCACTCGCGGGGCCTGTGCTCTGGGTCTAATCAGGATTCCGCGGCCCGGGTCATCTCATTCACTCTCTGGGCCTGCGCCCTGGGTCTCTTTAGGATCCGGAGGGCCCCAGGTCCTCTCACTCACTTGCCAGGCCTGCGCTCTGGGTCTGTTCAGGATCCCATGGCCCTGGGTCATCTCACTCACTCGCAGGGCCTGCGCTCTGGGTCTACTCAGGATCCCGCAGCCTCGGTCGTCTCACTCACTTGCCGGGTCTGCAATCTGAGTCTATTCAGGATCCCACGGCCCCGGGTCATCCATGTGTGTATTTCTTATTTGAGTCCCGGAACAACCGAATTTGAAATGCAATCTTTGTGCTTGATGCAGAGCACATGCTAGGGAAGCGTTCTTGGTTCCCACCCTATTTTCTTCATAAGAAAACTGGAGTCCAAGTATAATTTGTGTGTAGAGTAAAGAAGAAGGGGTGCAAATGATGGGTAATAGTGAAAAGTTCCTTAAAGAACTTGTGTTTCATAGTGAGGTGGAGTGGGGAGGATTAAAATATTGCCCAAGGTATTGTATGTGGAGTACTTTTGTAAATGAGATGCCCTTCCCTCGCATTCCCATGGTAGAGATAAGCCTGTGAGGCTGAGGAGTATGATATCCATTTTCAGACACACAGCAACAGGAACAGGACAGAGGGTAAGTAGAGTAGAAGGCCTGCTTCTACACTCTGTTAAAGCCATGCTGTGCGCCACAGCACCCACTAGCCATGTAGAGTTATTTGCATTTAAAGTAATATCAAAGTCAAATAATACTAAAACTGTATTTGTTCACTAGCACTAGCTGCATTTCGAGTGCTCACAGACACACAGTATTAGTGATTATCCTATAGAACAGCAGAAGCAGACACTACAAGTATTTTTGTGGATATAGAAGGATGTTTTGTGCAGCTCCGATGTGCAAATAGAAACAGATTGGAGGAGAGAGTGATTTCTGTCTTTTGCTCAACTTTTATCTACTGATGCTAAATGTAAATGGTTCTTGTTGAAAGAAATTCAGCTTTCACGTGGAGGTTATGATATGGACATTTAGGTGAATTGGAGCCTCATGTTGTTGCATTTCTCTTGTATGGCTTTTTCCTTTAATATTAATAAAATATTAATCATACATCTCCGTGTCCTGTCCTATATAAAGAGATGACACACCTCTGCCCATCCTACATCCAGGCTAGGGTTGATGGCTTCTGCATCAGTTCAAAGAAGTACATTGAAATGTAGAGCTGATTATAGCTTAAAGATAGACCCTCAGAAAACTGCTTTCTAATTCTTTTCTCATAATTTGATGAAGGTTTGTCACTACAGCAAAATATGTAAGTTGTAAACAAAGAACTACATCATTACAAGCAGAAACAAATGTAATATCAGCCTTTGATGATCTTTTATGAATCTGCCTCCCAGAAAAGCAACACAATTGATCTAAAGAAAGCTTTTTCAGTCTGTACACTGAACACACACAAGAATGAAGGACACCCAGCAGACAATGAATTGCACTGAAATAGAAAAATACTTGGAGCAAGACTGCCAAATTATTTATCATTCATTAAAGGGAGAAAATCACACATAATTATCTCTGGTAAATGAGCATGTTTGTGAAAGTTGCCAATGGGCTCCGAAATAATAATCACGAAAACACTAGCCTTAATGAAGTTAAATATAACTGTCTGTTTCTACATAAATTTCAGGAAAGGTACTTCAGAGCAAGGAATGCATTTGAAAGGGAGTGCAAATTGCCCCCTGAATCCTGCTTGACCATCATCCGGGCTGGCACCATGTGTATCTCTACAACCATATGGAGCAGCTCATCCACACTGAAGGTATTTTTCTTTCTCTGCAGCTTAATTACTGAGCAATTACAATGTGTAGCTCTGTAGTTAGCAATTGAAGACTTTTTAACTATAGAAGCTTTGAGTCTCATGCCCACAAAGGAAGATACACAACACATTTCAGTTTTATTCTCTCTCTTTTTTTTTTTTTTTTTTTTTTTTTTTTTTTTTTGAGAAACTGTTAATATATGGCAGAAAAAAACAAGAATTTGCATTTCAAAAACATCTTTTATGGCCACACAATAAATAGCATGGAGAAAATGTGCGGGCGTCATCTCTTAGCTCTCACATTGAGAACCAAAAAAGTTTCAGCCTGTTTTAAAAGTCTACTGCACAGTTGCTTTCAGTAGTAATGATAACAGTACACATGCTTGAACCGAGGATGCACCAACTCATACCAAAGGTTTCTTCTGTTGTTGTTGGAATGTATGTTTTGTTTACTTATTTGTGGTTTTTAGGAGAAAACTGCTAAGTGTAAATATTCCTAGAACTTCTGAGTAGGCATTTCTTGATATTCTCACTGAAGATTCTTGGCACCCTATAGAAAGCAGAAATAGGATCCATCTCTTCACTGTGCTAGGAGAAAGATGAGTTACAGTGGAAGAGTTTTGCCTTTCCAGTCAAATCCTGTCAAAGTTTTGTAGACTCTGACATTTGTAGAAAAGTTCTTTCACCCTTATAATCAGCCTGCCTAGTACTGACTACAATACCCTCCCACTTTTCTTGGTGACTTCATACAGCCATGCAAATCTCCACAAATGACTATAACATCCTCAAGCTCTAGTCTCCCTGCGACGTTTGTGTGGCCTCCAGACAGAAGTCTAGATTCTTTTCAATAGAAAATGAAAAGGAAAATATATGCGTTAAAGAACCACATCTTTGGCTTCTTTTTTTTTTTTTTTTTTTTTTTTTTTTTTTCGGGGGTTGAGGGACAAGATCTATTGGACTTTACTCCTATTTTATTTCCCATTTTATTATGTTCCAACTCCCAGACTTGATCTGAATTCACAGCTATTTTTATCCCACAGGGAGAGAATTTCATTTCTCAATTTTATTCAGATAGATGATTCAGACTTAAAGCCTGTCTTCAACCCACTGCCAAAGGCAATAACTTGGATTTTAAAATATCAAGTTCTTCATAGAACTGTAGAATGCCAGATGCAGAAAAGACGACATACAATTGAGCCTATCTCTTTTAATTTTAAAGATGAAGGATTGGTGATTTACACACAGATGGAGCTTGTGAACATCAAAGGTGAGTACAGTTCTATTTCTCTGGCAGCCCAGTGCAGTCCTGTTTCTCACACCTCACACCCTTGTGCTGTCTTCTGCAGCATTTAGTCTCCCTCAGTTATTCTATTACCAACCATAGTACTACCTGGAGTTCTGGTCAGTGCTGGAAATGTGATTGTCTCCCTGTTTGCCCCAGACCCACTGCTTGGCTTTATTAATATTGGGTGATTATCACTCAGCACTGGCCTCACAACTCTATTCCCCTCTGCCCCTTATATCCATTTTTCTAGCCACCATTATTTCTTTTCTTATTGCCCTTGTTCTTGAGAGTTCATCTGAAATATTTTCTCAGGGTAAGGCAGTCAGGCTATAAATTCCCCTTGTTGGAATTTTGGTGCAGAACAATCTGACTTATCTTAGAACTTTGTTATCCCAGACAATTAAGAAATATAGCTCACCTTTTCACCAGAGGTATCACTTAGAATTTTTGGAAGACAAAAAACCAAATCTTTAGCATTCTCATTTATATTTTCTCTTCATTCTAAATTCAATAGGTACCTCATTAGATTATTATTAGTACATATTAGTGGTAGTAAATAATAATAATAAATTCATAATAAGATACATGTTTTGCTCTAGGATAGAATAAGTGCCTCAATTTGGATCTATGATTTAAATATAGTGATTAATGATTATATAAACTGATGTTTTAGTCCTTCTTCCATTAGTAGCAAAGTAGATAAGTTGATTCACTTAAAATGAATAAAGGTTTATTTTAGCTCATAGTTCTGAAAGGTTCAGTCCATAGTCATTTGCCTTGTTGCTTTTGGTAACATACCACAGAACAAGGAGGCTCAGTACATACTTACGGGGTGTTTCATCTAACATTAAAAAAAAAAAAAAACCTACATTTTTCTCAGCAGCCCTTTTTCCAAAAGATATCATATTGCAGGCCATAAAGTATGCTTAAATGATAAAAAAGAATTGAAATAATTCCCTTCATCCTACATAATACATACATCCCTAAACAATTCTACTATAATATCAGAGGAGAATGAACTAGAAATCAAAAGAAAAATAAGCCACAAAAATCTCCAGCAACACATGGAAATACATTTTTGAATAATGGCTCAGAGGAGAAATTTAGAAAAGAAATTAAAGTTTTGTGCAATCACAAACAATAAGGGCCAGGGAGATAGCTCAGTAGAATAAGTACTTGCCTGGCAAGTGCAAGGTCCCCGGAACCATAAAAAAAAATCACAAACAACATACCAGAACCTACGAGACACAATGAAACAGTTGCAAAGGGCATTCTATAGCTGTGAATGAACATGTTAAAAGAATAGAGCAATCCATAGATATATTTTAACTATGTATTTCAAGATCTTAGGAAAACAAGACAATCCAAATCCAAATTTAGTAGAAAGAAATAAATTATGAGGTTGTAATGTAAATTAATGAAATTTGGGACTAAAAACAACACAAAGATCAGTAAATCAAGTGGTCTCTTTGAAAGAGGACACCACAGCCCAACTTACCAACTAAATTACACCATCACCACCAGCACCACCAAAACCCCATAGCAATACAAGTATAAATAAAAAGTTGAAATAACAAATGAAGTACTAAAATCCAAGGATTATAATAAATTAGTTCAAAAACACAATAAATTGGAGAACCCAGAAATGGATGCTTCCTAGTCACATATGCATTACTAAACAGAAAAAAGAAGATATAAAAATCATAACAGGCCAATAAAAGACAATGAAATAGAAGAAATAATAAAAACTGTACTAAATAGGAAAAGCCTGGTACCCAGTACATCCACCGGAGAACTTTATCAGAACTTCAAGGAAGATCACTACCAATACTTTACAGAATCACTTAAGGAATTGAAAGGTGCACAGTGATACTCATTCCTGGAAAGTAATTTTACCAAAACCAGACAGACTTATCAGATGAAGAAAACCACAGCTCAGTCTCTTTAGTGAGCAATGATGTAAAAATCTTGGTCAAGATGATGCAAATAGAATACAACAAATTATTAAAAATATCATACACTATGGAATGTTGGACTTTGTCCAAGAGATGCAAAGATGGTTTAACATATGTAAATAAATAAACATACCACATGAATAGAAGCAGGGACAAAAATCACATTATCATTTTAATAGATGTAGAAATATACTTTGACAAAATTCAACATCCATTTATTAAATACCCTGATGGAAGTAGGTATAGAAGGACATTATCACAAACTGAGAAAGCCATTTAGGACAAGTTGTCAATGTTGTATGAATATATATTCATATTTATCACCTTGTAATAATATAAAAATCAAACTGGATTAAAAACCTAGATATTAAAATAGTAGCACTGACTTTGCTAAAATGTAAGATGGGTAAAACACATGAAGATACTGACATAAGAAAGTACCTTGTGAATAGAACTCCGCTTGCATGAGAAATAACACCAAGAACAAGAAATGTGATTGTATCATAATTAAAAGATTCTAATCAGCAAAAGAAACAACCAACAGAGTGAAAAGACAACCTATAGAATAAAACAATTTTTTGCCAACTATTTCTCATATTACAAGCAACTAAGTTAGATAAAATTTCAAATATAAAGAGGGGCTAGGCACTCAAGGAAGTAGCTAGAAAAAACATACAAAACATTAAAATTGTGGCTAGAGGTGCATCTAAGAAGGCCAGGCCTCAAGATGAAGATGCAGTGGCAAACCTGCGTGTCTCTCAAGGCACACATAGTAACTTGGAGTTACGCTATAAGCTCAACCCTCAATGTGCACCAACTGAAGTGAACTGCACTCCATCTTCCTCATCAGGGTCATTCTTCCTCTTAGGAAGAAAAATTAAGGACTAGGATGGAATGTGGAAAACTGCACTTTGAAAGAGGCTAATGTGACGCACCTGGGTGGGGTCTGAAACATGGGAAAGATTTAAGAGTGGAGGATATTCTGTTTAAATTACAATCCAATTGTAACTTAATCCAATTACAATTGGATTTAAAATTGTCTCTGTGCAACATCAATCATACATCAGGAATGATCTTACATCATCTTAGTTGGTTTCATCAATACTTTTAAAAAATACACTAATGGAAGAATTCACCTCACTCTCCAACACACCTACAGCTCATATTTTTGCATATTTTACTATAATTTAAATATTACCCTAGGGAAAAGCAAAGATGGAAAATCTTGAACTGATTAAATATTTAACTCAATGCCTCTGAAACTTACTAAGGTATTGATGTAGTAGAATGTGAAAAATAAGCAAAGTTGCAATTTAAGTGCATTTAAATATCTGTAGAAAATTTATAAATTTGTATACGGATGTCTTAGTCACTTTCCTTGTGGTTGGTACAAAATATTTTGATACCCATAGTGTAAAGGGAGGAGAACTTTATTTTGTTTCCCTGTTTCAGAAGCTTTAGTACATTTTTAGGAGGCTCAAGTGCATAAACAGCATGTTGGGAGGTGACTAAGGAGCTGAAAGACAAGGGAGAAGCCATGACAGTCATGACCACTCCTTTCGGGTCCAGGCCTAGTGACCACTTGCTCTGACTGGGCTTCGGCTCCCAAGTGCCCCCTCAGCTGCTGACCTCTTTAGTACTGTGTGGTGCCACATGATTTGCCCACCTCTGAAATCTCCACCTGTGAGTTCCTGAGCATTTGGAGGGAAATTCCAGGTCCTAAGCACACCTGAAAGCCTCATGAAATCTCATGTCATAAATAGAGTCTGTCAGTGAGTAGCTTGAAGAAAGAAGATTCAGCCTACAGAAGGCTTTCAGCCCTGGGAGCACTATAGGAACATGACGGAGTGCTTATCCACTGTAAGTAGTCATTTACTCAGACATTTTAGGAAAAGGAGCTCACTAGTTCCTGTTGGTCATGGCACAATGCTCAGAAGGAGCAGCAGCCTTGCTGTGGGAACAGCTGAGGAAACAGAGGTCTAGGTCAGAGTTGGATCAGCAGGTGCGGATGATTTGGCCCAGCCAATGGAAGTAGAAAGATAGTGTTAGGTGACCTTGATGGTTATAAGTGGGGTGCACCTGGTTTTCATCTCTAAAACAAGTCTCATCACACCAGTCATCACAATATAAAATTTAAGGCTATATATTTCAATTTTTGTGGGCATTTAATTTCAGCCTCACTTCTTAAGCAAGTATTATGTACTAGCAGTCACTTTTGAGGTGGACATGGTATTTTTCTACTGTGTTAGGGTACCCAGGATGGCCAGACTCCAGTTTGCCACACTTGGGTGTGAGTCAGTATGTGTTTTGTCACTCACACATACAGCAAGCATATGACCAAATGTTCTGTTATGTAACTACCTGTCCTTGTTATACAGTTGTCTGTTCTGTCTGATACCGTATATAAGGAAGTGAGCCTTCCCAGTGTTGTTCCCCATGACTCAGAGATTTAAAAGCATGTCAGATTTCCCACCACTCCACCTCTTCTCTGGGCTGGACCTGTCTCAAAACATCTATGAATGGGTAAACTTGCCTCCTCACTTTCAGTCATATGTTACATATATTTTTGGACAATCCTTTTGCTAATAATTAAATCCATATGCAAGTCTGGGAAAGAAAAGTTCTCAAGAGAATCACTACAAGATTGTACCTTCCAGCCATGTAAATATCCGTTGTTTTGTGGACTTATTATAGTGGTTATCAGATTTTATATACACAGATTTATAGAGAATATTTATTTTCTTTGAAATAATTTAGTAGGCTTAAACATTCATTTCTAGTATTCTATTTTAAATGTACAGCAGACTTCTGTCTAGAAGTAAACACACTTTGAGCAACTGAAAAGCTTCATTGAATCTTTTGGTTTGCAATAGTGATATGGTCCTGGGAATTTTTTTATTTCTGTTTATTTTCTTCAAAACATCAAAACTTCCTGATATTTTGGAATTAAGTAGATTCAGAAGATTGTAAAGTAGTAAGTATATCTTTAAAATACAGTATTTATGCTCACAAATATTTATTGAAGTTTTAAGTGTTATAGGAATTTGGAAAATAGCAAGAAAACAAAAAAGACAAAGAAATCCTTGTTCTTCTAAAGCTTATATCCTAGTATTTTGTAGCTAGCTGCATTCTGGCTTCACTGAGAGACCAGTGAAACATTCTGCTGGTTGACTCTTACCCCAAGAAATGTTGATGCACTTGGTCTAGGGTGTGGTTTGGACATGGTCAGAATTTTAAAAGCTCCCCAAGTATTTTAATACACAGACAAAATTGAGAACCACCATTTTAATGTGAGTAGTTTTAATTTAAGGCAAACAATTTTATATTGAATTCTTTGTCATAACTGTGAAGTTGGTTATTTACAATAAATAAACTCCAGAAGAACAACAGAATTGAGATTTTTTAAAAAATTACGGCATTAAGAGGCTAGACATGAAACACCAAATGGATGTGTGATTGAAAAGCTCAAACATGATTGAGGATAACTCCAGACTTGAATAATAATTGCAATCAAATGATTGTTTATATTACACTTTGACATCTGAATTATTCTCTTAGATAAAACACAGCATGGCTATATTATTTTGTGGAAGACTAAATATTTTGCTAGAAAAATGGATGCATCTCAATATCATGTTAAGGACCACAAAAGATAATTAGAAAAAGGGACTCAATCACCAGTTCCACAAAAAAGGAAAGAAAGAAAGAAAGAAAGAAAGAAAGAAAGAAAGAAAGAAAGAAAGAGACAAAAGAAAGAAAAGAGAGAAAAAGGAGACAGATCTTTTTTCAAAGTAGAAGGAAACAAAGAGATGGAAAGAGCAGAGGCTGAAAGCGTAATTGAGATGTGTACCATACAAGTCCCAACTCTCCATAACAAACATAATTACGTATTGCAAATGTGTTCTAATAAAAATAAAAATGGAAAAAGTCTTTATAATTATAAATAATAAATATTTTCATCTGAAAATGAATGTAGCTTCCCTGTCCATATCTTGTTAATCTTATTGTACCAAAATCTCTCAGGGAAGCTGTAAAAGAGAAGGTGCACAGGGCTCTGTGTTTGTATAAATGGGGAGAGATTAGTTGCATGAAAGGAATTACTTAGGAACAATTCTGGCTTCATATTTCATGCTGAGTATCAAACTCCAGAAATGCATGCATTATAGCTCATGAATATTGTAAAGTTGTGAATTTTGCTTGTACAGGCAGAGTTGATATTAAAGTAATTTTTTTCTATTTCCTTTTTTTCCACCACTTTTTCCTTCCTCCTTTCTTTTCTTTTTTTCCTTCCTTTTTTTCCCTCTGGAAAAAGAACTTCTTGAAGGTATTGAGCTATTCAGCTGTGTCACTGCCTCATTATTTTATCAGCAGTTTCCAACATGTAGCCATTTTTTAAACTGTGCCTACCTGGGTCTGTATTTAAGTGTGTCTCTCCTACATTCATTTATCTGATAATATGAAATGAAAGTAGCCAGAAGGCTTCCCAAGCTTTAAAATGCGTACAAATCACCTAGTCGCCAGCAAGTGAGAAAAGTCTGAGATCTTGTTGTACTCTTGAACTGATAAGTTAATCTTTCACATTTTTATGTATCTTTGGCAAAGAATGCGAGTTTTTAAAAAAATTATTGAGAAACAAATAGCAGTGAGACAGTTTTAAAACAGATTACTAGCACAGTTTCAATAATTAACACATTGCATATTGTCTTAGTGGTTTATTCATTGTACAAGATGCAGACATGATATCCTGTCCACAAAGACTATTCGAACAAATCCCTCTATTCATTGAATTAAGAGAATGTATATCTATCCTGTTTTGAATATACAGATACAAAATGGTCATTCATTTGTATCCCCCTTTTTTATTTACTTTTGTCAGAGAAGGGTATTCCATTATCATTTAAATATTGTAGGCGCATGAATTCAGCAAAATATTCCAATGTAGTCCAGTAGTCCATAATAGTAGTGGGTTTTCTGTAGGACTGTTAATGTTCAAAGTTGTTGATTTAAGCTTTTTACAGCTCAGCATATTAATATGGCTTTACTTTTTATACTTCGTTTTTATACTTTTCTGCTGGATGGTTAAGACCAAGATAAAGCAAGACCTGTATAACAAGAAATGTAACTTTCGTATCTGATAAGGTCAGTCAAATCCCCTCAGGATTTTTTTTTTGAGTTAAAGTACTTTTATTTTTTATTTTAAAGATAAAAAGTCAATAAAATGATACAGAATTCAAGACAAAATGGTAGAAAATTAACAATAATTAGTATATTGTATATTGTTATCTTTAAAGTATTTGCTCAGATTACCAGCTACAGGTTTACAAAATTAGTCAAACAACATAAGCAATAACCATTCCTTTCAACGAACTAATAGAAATTAGTAGAAAAAATTATCATTGCTATCACATATATATATATATATATATATATATATATATTTCCCACTTTTCTCACCTATTTATCTTATACTTCGCAAAGCATTTAAGATTTCACTAAACAGGAGCCACATGAAATCCTAGATCAAGCAGAGGCATACCTGCTCCATGGCCTGAAGAAGGGATAGGCTGAGTGGAGTGTCTACTGCCAGCCCTGCAGGGCTGTGGCTTCGGGGGACAGCTGGGTCCTGCCTGTGCCGCTGTGTGCAGTGTGATAGCAGTCACATGCCAGAACCTCCACACAGGACATTTTCCAAAAATAGGAACAGAAGCCTCTGTCTGCTATGAGTGCTGCGAGGAGGGCTGAGGCAGTGTGTGAGAAGCCCCTCAGGATTTGACCTGAAACCCTGTATTGCAGTTTGTAGATCCTTTGTCATTGTAAGCCATGTGGGGAGATGACTCAGTAGAATAAGCACTTACCTGGCAAGCACAAGGGCTTGAGTTCAATCCCTGGTTTTAAAAAAATAAAAATAAATAAATAAAAAGAGAGATCTTAAGGCAAGATGTGAGTTTTTTGTTGCAGAGAAAAAATGCTACTTATAGTGCAGCAGTTGGTATAAGGTTCTTCACTGGCTTTCTTGCTGTTCAAAGGCCATAGGACAAAGCACTATGACTCATACAAAGTCTGTACATGCATGGGTATGATACTCCCATAGGGAACTCAAATATAGAAAACCTCAAATCCTTAAAGGAGTTGCAAACAAATCTTTCTTACCATTGTTCCACAGGAAGGCATTATCTTTATTAGTTTGGCCAGCCAACAGATTTAACCCATGCTTAAGAGTGAGCAACATTTATCTTCCAAAACTGTTTGCTAGGCAAACATCCTTGGAAACAAATGCTCTTACCTTTCAGAAAACTTGAAGAAATAGGCCATACCCATGGGTTCTTTCTTCCCAACATTGGAGAACTTGTGTAAATACAAATTCTGAGTCGCAGTGTCTGAAATGGGGCCTGAGATACTTCCCTGCTCGGAAGTTCTCAAAGATAGATGCTGGGCATGTGTTTGTAGCTTCAAAGTCTTAGCTACTCAGGAGGAGGATGCAGGAGGGTTGCTTGAATCTGGAAGTTAGAGGTCCCCTCGAGTAGAATAGTGAGATACCTGCTAAAATAAAGAAGTTGCTAGTTGATATCAATGACCAAATATGCAGGAAAAAAAGAGAGAGAAAAGCTTCAGAACTGTGTTATTCAAATGATGATGGTGCCTCGGAGTAGGGGACTAACTGATCTGGCTCTCGAAGTTTATGTGCATGTACAGCCAACTCATCTAAAGACTGTCTAGGTCATTAAATGACTGTCTAATCACTTTAAAATTTTGTGTGATGTCCTCTTAATGCTTATCTGCACAATTAGAACTCTCTGCTGCCTTTTTTATAGGAGTAATATTATGGAGTAGTTAAAAGCATAGATTCAGAGCCAAACTGTCTAGACTTGAACCTGGGTTTAGTTACTTATCAGCTTCAGGACTTGCCTAGCTATGGAACCCTTTTGTGACATGATTTCTGCATGTATGAAATGGAGATAAAGTTGTTATAATATATGTTAACTATTTAAAACACTTGTTTTCTAATACTAATCTCCACATAGTTGGTTATTATTATTGCTCATTCTTTTAACATTCACTTCTCTGTTAGATTCAACCGATCACTGATCCAAAATATTTTTGGAAAATCGCCTCTGTAATGAGTGATCACAGATAATTTCTTGTTATTTGACAAAACACACAGTGTAGCAGCCAGTTAGATAGCTTTACATTGTAGTAGGTCTTGTAGGCATGTGGAGCTGATCAATTGCAGTGAGTCTTACTGGGCACTGAGGGTGGAGGACAAGTAAGTTCTATTATAAACCTCAAAGGCTAATGCAGAAAAAATGTGCACATTGTAATACAATTATTTAATTATATTTATAGCATGAACTCTCTTGGGATACTGACTAGAGTAGTAATTTTTGAATTTTTACAATATATTTCATGTTTTACATAATTTTCACATATTCATTGGATTTTGAAATGATTATGGACAATTTTCCATTCAATGACATTCTCTAAAGGAAATATACTTTTCCTTTTTACCATTTGCTTCATGTAATTTGTAGAAAATAAATGGGCTTTCTACCAGGGACTGTCAGTAATGTCTTAATCCCAGGGCTCGGGGAGACTCAAGGAATGGGTTCATAAGTTCAAATTCAGGCACATAACTAAGGAAGACCCTCCCTTAAAATAAAAAGAAATAAATAAGGGCTGGATAATAAGGAATTAGACACATTATCTTTGGAAAATACTGAACAGTGTAAACTGTTTTCAAGCCAATGAGAAAAAGTGCATCTCTAAATATGTATTTCACAATGATAATCAATGATATCAAAGAGGATTTGAAAAGATAAAGTTATGAATAATCATATTTTAGAATGTTTTCCAGAGTCTAATTTAATCTCTTTAAAATTTGGTGCAAAGGGCTGGGCTTAATCTCCAGTATTGCAAACAAAAAAGTATTGATTTAAAAGGAATTTGGTAAATATCTTACTGTTTGTCAGGTACTTATAGGAGGTGCCAAGGAAGGGTGAACAAAGGAAATGCAATGCTGCTTACATAACGTTTACCTTGTTTTGGACTTCAAGTAATGTGGAGATAATTAGAAGTAAGCAAGAAGATGTGCATAGTTCATGTGCAAATATTATATAATTTTAATTAAAGGACTTGAACATTAGCAAATTTTGTTATTTGGAAGATCTAGGGCGTCAACACACCAATAATGTATAGGGCAAGAAGAGGCCAGTGGCGTGGAGTCTGACGCACTAGTGCAGAGCATGTGCTCTGGAGACCATGCTGGGGCTTCTGCCCTTGCTTCATGTCAATTTATGTTAGGAGTATGAGACTAATTGAAATTATTTTTGATTTATTATCTATTTTAATTTTATTTCCAGTAACTACTCTTTATGCTCATTGTCTCCTATGGTTTGAATTATTCATCTTCCCTTGCTAATTTCTTAGAGCTTTATTTTAATGGCGCTATAGTCATAAAATGATTTACATGAAGGAGGTAGACAAGGGTTTATGAGGGAACATGATTTTTAAAATCACTTATATTCAAAATGGATGTTTCAGATAATGAAATCGAATTAAACAGTCTAAAGGTACAGTTTGAAAGTTCCCTGTTGTCTTACCTAACAAGTCCCGAATCTAATGTAAGCTCTTTTAAATATTTGTGGTTGTTTCAAGAATTTTTATGTATAAACAGATACATATCTATTATAAATCTACCATATCTACCTATCTATATAGATATGGATAGATATAAATGCATAAAGATGAATATCATTCTATTTGATATCCTCAGTGTTTAATAAACTATCTTGGACACATATATCAGTATTAGATATATCTCATTCATTCAGGTTACTTGTTACCGATAAGCATCTGAGTTTTTATGTATGATGTTCACATACTTTTAAATATTTTATAGACTGGACTTTTGGATGTAAATATGCTGGTTTAAAGATCATTTTATCTCCAGTGCAAAAAAACACACTAAAGACTATTTAGATTTTATAGCATATTAGTGCACAACACCAAAATATTTTTAAAGACAATATATTTGTAAAGCCAGTACCAATACATAGATCAAAGAGAAATTTATGGAATTAATGGAAACGTTCATCTTCTTTCATGCTGTTCAATACTCATTAAGCTATCTCATACTTTTTATACTGAATAAAAGTAAATATCATAGTCTTTAATTTTTTTTTTGAGACAAGGTCTTGCTATGTAGTTCAGACTGTCTTATGACTTACTGGGTAGCCTAGATTGTCCACAAACTCATGGTGATCCTCCCTACTCAGTCTACTTTAATACTAGGATTGTAGGTTTACACTACCAAGCCTGTCTTCATGTGAATTTTAAAATATGAATAAATTAAAATATCATTCAAAAATAATGTAGCCTATTTAATGCATTTGTGTATTCATATTGTAGCATACTTAAAGTTTTGTTTTATTTCTTCTTTCAGAATTTGAAACTTATTTATCTATGTAAATAATCAGCTATTTCAATAGCATAAGGTCATGTAAGAGTCTACAGGTTCCAGGGGATGACTTTCGTTTTTCAGGTAAGTGTTTGTTTTTCAGATAGGATCTGAGGATTGAGAATGTCTGCAAGATATGGAAGGGAAAGTCACACAATTGCATGGCTAAGGAGGGTCTGCTACAGTGCTCTGGTCTGCTACAGTGCTCTGTCATCAGCATCAGGAAGTTTATGCCACTCTTTTAGTCAAATAGGTTTCTGGACATAAGGTCAACTTTATTCTCCTTTAAATCTCAGTAGTATTTTTTTTTATTCCCACTAGATGTGTGTTTTGTTTTGATATTTGCACTTTATTTTCCAATTCCTTTATGCAAATTCCATTTAAAAGACACACATCAGTAAAACAGATTTGAAGATAATACCTAAGGTTGTGACCCCTGGATGTTTGAATAGATCATATTCATGTGCCTTAAACTTGGATAATCATCTCTCAATATAGATTTGCTACCTACTTAGCGTTTGTTAAAGTAGTTAATTTAAGGCTGTTAGCAACTTGGTAACAAAGATTATGCTCAAAATGAGACATATTACCTTGAAAACATTGAGAACAGTATACTGTATACTCCACAATGATAACCAGTGACCCCAAGGGAAATTTAAAAAGATAAAGTTATGAATCATTGTATTTAGAATATTTTGCAGAGTCTAATTTGAACTGAAAATTTCAATAACAATTACCTTAATTATAAAGTAACCTTTATAAAATACAGAGGTTGACATACTGTCTTATGAGAGACTTAGCCTGCCTTAATTGATGTGCGGAGTAGTTTATTTAGAACAGTTCTGCACTGATTGATAGGATGCTGTTTCAAGATACCAAACAAGCATAGTAATTTGAACTCCTAAGAATAAACAAAAATTATTTTATGGAAATTCCATATATGGAGAAATCGCTCATCTATTATATGTAAATTTCTTTTGGCTTAGTATCCAAAAAGGTAAATTCAAAAAATAACATTTAGGTTTTGATCAATACAACTCACTTTTATGAAATAAACTATAATATTTCTGTAAAGTTGCTATTTATTTTGAACAAATTATATTAAAAAATGAAAAAGTTTTCAGTAGATATTTGATAGCAGCAGATTGAGTTGTTTCTTTTACTTTCAGTATTTCCTTGAATGTAAGTGAAGATAGTGTCTTTTTCTTTACTGCATCTTGTAAGCTTTAATTACATTTTCTTTTATAGAAAAAGCACATGCCTTCTTTGAACTGATTCATGCAGAAAACATTGATGCCAGTTTATATCAGTAACGAGAGGAATCTTTGGAATCTTGATTTCTAGCCTGAATTACTGAGGATAGCTTTAATCAAAACAAAGCTGAAAAATATCTCTCTCCAATTATCAGTGAGAATCAAGAAATTACTGCTCATATTATTTGTCTACATTGGTTAATGCGATGTGAAATAGCTTGAATTTGTAAGAACACATCACTTCAAGGCAACATTAAAACACTGATGGTTCTGGAGAAGATTCCTTGACTGCTAGCCAGTCACAGGGCAGCTCAGCAGCACAAAGCGCAAGGCAGCAGAGAAGGTGCTTCTGGGCTGTGATTCTCAAACTCTTCTATGCTTACCTTTTAAATTACTGGTATATGTTCATACTGCATAATAATCACATTCCTCTCAGGTGCTGGACATTGACCTATCACACCTTGGTCATCTGTCCCCACCTACCTCCCTTCCCCATGTCTCATCTTCCCAAACTGTACTTTTGTGGGTTTTTTTAACCATCTCTCTTTATCCTATCTCAATTATTTATATATTTTAGAGGTTTTGTCAGAAAGAAAATATGTGATATTTAATTTCTTCTGTCTGATGTATTCTACTGAGCATTATGGTCTCAAGATCCATCCAGGGTAAGTCATAGGGAATGGGCAAAGGACTGTTTCTGACATGCTCCTCTGTGATGCTGATGGTTTTCCTTTATAGTCTAGAATTTATAGTAGAAAAGTTGTGGGCATGTTTTACTCTGGAGTCATACTTGCATCCTAACATTTAGCCAACAGTGGATCTGAATAAATTAGATTACACTTCAATTTCTTAATCATTAAAGTGGGATAGTAATGAAGTTACCTCTTGGGTTTGTTGTCAACATTATTGTGTGAACATAAAATAATCCCTTCTTACAGTCTCTATCTTAAAACCAAGAATTGGAAATACAGCAGCCTCTCAGGGACTTGGATTCAAAATACTTGAAAAAGCAAGGTGGTAATGAGAAAAAAGTAGATCTCAAGGAATTGGAAGGAAGATAATAGGAGAACTAGAAGCTACAGAGTGTCTGTAGAAATGCAACCAAAACCAGAAAAAAAGAAAAAATCTTGTATGTTGACCCTGACTCTCATGAAGGGAGACCTACATCTACGGACACAAGGTAAGCTCAGAGAGGGTCTGCAGTCCCAGGTAAAAATGACAGACAAAACAGCAGTGCCAACCACAAGAAAAGCCAGCACTTACTGTAAACTGCAAAAACAGAGTGGAGATTTGCACTGAAAATGACTTGCTCGACATGTTAGGTCAGAACTGGAGAAGTCCAAGGCACTGCCTGCTGTTTTTGAGATAGTTATTTGGGGATGGGATTAGCTGTTTAAAACTAAGCTATAGCACAACTATAGCTCAGAGTTTCTGCTATCACCCTACCACATAGACTGGGTGGTAGAAAACAACATATCACAGTGGAGGACAGGGCGTGGACTAGCCCTAGACCCTCTGAGAAGTTAAACAGCTTGGGAAGGACATGGAGGCCCTGTTGCCTGCAGAGAAAAGACACGCTAATTATGTCTGAGTTTTGGAAGGTCCTGGGCCCAGAAGTGCTGGCATCAAGTCCAATGCTTGACCCTCCGCCCCTCTATATCCAGCACAGAGCTGAGGGGTCTGTTTGATTTTCCTATTTACCAGTGTGAGCAAAGATAGACCTCAGTCTTGATGTTTGCCACAGCCTGAGGTGTATGGACAGAAGGACGTCTGGGGAAGGGCCTCCTTAGCAACCACCAGTCCATGAAAGGAGAAGGGAAAGGCATGACTTGAGGTAAATGAAGACCAAGGATACTGGGCAGTCTTAAATTGACTACAGGCTCAGGATGCACAGCAGTAACTGATTACACCATGGGGAAAGATGGAGCAGGACAGAAACAAAATAGATCTTGGCAGTGAATTACTATCCTTTCTCTGTATGTGGTGGATTCCAATATTGCAAACTCTGGACTCACTTATAAAGCTCAGTTTTTTAAAAAAAAAATATTTGGCACAGGGTCTTCTTACTATGCATCTCAGACTCGTAGTGATCCTCCTATTTTCAGCCTTCCCAGAGCTGCAGCACAGCATGTGGCACCTGGTATCAAACTTGGGTCTTCGCACTTGTCAGGCAGGCTCTTAGAGCACTGAGCTATCTTTTTGGCCCTTGCTAATTTATCTCTCTGGTCCTCATTTCATTGTTCATTCATTGTTTTCTGGAGGCTAGGGTTTTGTTTTTCTTTTTTTTTTTAATTTTATTTTTTTGCTCTTTTTTTTTTGTTCTCATTTCTTTTTTCTGCCTTAAAACTTCTACTAATTTTCTTTTACTTCATAATAGGTTCCTTTATCTAATCTTTCTTAATCTTTCCCATCTTTAATGACTTTATTTCTCAAAGTTTACTTAATTTTTCTATTGCCCACCTTCTGTTCACTATTATAACCTTAAAATTAATTTTTACTTATTTCATCAATCATATGCAAATATTAAGTTCCTTTCCATTATTAATAGTAGGAAAGATTTTTAGTTTTGCATATGTTTACTGTATATCAATATTTGATTTGTTTCTCTATCACAATTATAGATTTATAGTTATGGTCCCATAGTCATAGCTTTTATTGTTGCTAAAACTATGTCAATATCCAGTTTGCTTGTGACTGAATTATTTTTGCCAACTTTATTGCTATTGCCAAGTTGGCATAGTTGTAGCTATCAAATGATTTTGACTGCATGGAATTAGCTGATTATTCTTTTAACCATCAATAATGCTGTAGTTCATTTTCAAAGAACTTGTTACTAACCCAGTAGCACTACACAGTCCCACAGCAATTTAACAGAGGTGGCTGAATACTGGGGCAGAGGCAAAGGCCTAAAGTGAGCCATAACCAGTGTACATTGCTGAAAAGTTCACTGTACTAGCAACAAGGCTTTTCCACTGTAATCAATCTGCAAATCTCACACTGCATGCTAACACACATACAGACACACACACACACACAAAAAAAAAACATGATAACACAAGACAACAAAATACCAACTCCCCCAATGCTAATTAAAGGGACATTCATGGGAAGATGTGAAATCATAGTCGAATCTCATGATATAATACAAACAAAACAAAACAAAACGAAGCAAAAAATTGGATCAATAAGGTTCTTGGCAAGCCCAAAGATGATATAAGCTAAGACATAATGGATGTGAAGAGCAACACAATCAGTGGGCTTACAGAAGACATCAATGAAAAGTAGCTGAGCTAAACAATGAAGACCAATTTAATGAGGAGTTAGAGCCCATGGAAGGGTACTGAGCAGAAATCCATGGGATTAAAAAGTTCTGCTAAACAATGCTAAGATTCTGCCTTAATCTAGAAAGAGTGGCTATCATCAAGAAGGCAAAGGATAACCTGCTGGCAAGGCTGCGGAGACAAACGAACTTTCTATACTGTTGGTGGTAATATAGACTAGTACAATGACTATGGAACTCAGTATGGAAATTGCTCAAAAAACCTGAAATTGAATATTCTATTTGACCTAAATATATTATATTACAGTGATACATGCATAGCTATGTTTACCACAGCGCAATTCATAATAGCTGAATCTTGGAAATAGCTGATATGCCGGGGCCGGGGAGATGGCTCAGTAGAATAAGAGCTTGCCTGGAAAGCTCAAGGGCCTGAGTTCAATCCCCGGTTCTAAAAAAAAAAAAAAAAAAAAAAAAAAAAAATAGCTGATAGGCCAATTAACAAATGAAGAAAAAGAAAATGTGTTATTACATAGAATGGAATGCTAGCCTGCTACAAAGAAAGATAAGCTTGAGTAATTTGTAGGAAAATGGAACCATCTTGACACTATAATATTAGGTAAGATAAATCAGACATGTGAGCTTAAACATTGCACATTTTCTCATATATGAGAAGCCCAAGTTATAAATAAAAATAAATAGTAGGAAATATAGAGGTAGGTATTTTGAAAAAGGAAAGATCATCAAGAGATTGGGAGTAGAGGGAAAGGGAAAGGGATGAAACTATTATGATATGTTGAATATATGTACCACTTACCCAGGATGAATGTAAATACTATGAACTGCTAATGTATTCTAATAAAAATAAAGAAAATTAGAAACAATGTGATTACATGAAAATTCTTTACTAATATTTGAATATTTTGATTTTATTTATTGCTACTTGAGCAAAATGTGTTTTATTCAGAAAATTAATTAAATTTTAGTTCAAAATTAGATTAAATATTTCAAAATAATACTCACAAATTACAATTAAATTGTGTAGTCTATCATATGTGATACACTACACATATCTACACAGATCTATAAATCTGTGATCAATTCAGAGTACTCACACAGTGTTTGATTAAGCTAAAATATACAAAATATCAACTAAGAAAAAGTTTTCCTAACAATAAAGAATTACCAAGAGTAAAACATAACAAAAATACTGGAATGGCAAATGTGTGAACAACACTTTTAACTCTTAGGGGATAGGATATCACCCAAAGTTCTAGCATGTCGTGGACCTGGACAGTGCCCATGACGCTTACTGGTGGTCAGCTGTCACTTGTAGAACTGAGCTGCTGCTATTTCTTTGGTATCCACCCTGTAAATGGACAGAATCAGGACTCATAGGGTGCAGGAGAAGTCCATTTGTAGAGTATGCTGATGGAAATACAAAATGTGTTTTAATACGGATAGATATATCATCATTTAGAAGTTTAATTTGTTAATTAATTTAGATTCAGCTGATTTATGCTTTTAATTTTTTTTATTTCTTAAAGAATACAAAATAGTGATAGAAAAAAACAGCATTAGATGGGCTGGCCAAATAGCTTAGTGGATTAAAGCACTTGCTTCGGCAGAGTGCAGTGGCCATGACTGGATCCCCAGCGTTTGGTGCTGTGCTGCCCCCACCCCCGGGGCACACTGAGACCCGCAATTGAACCTGGGTGTGGTGGCATGCTCCTGTAATCCCAGCTCTTGGGAGGCTGAAAACAGGAGAATCACTACAAGTTTGATCTATGCAGTGAGACCCCACCCTGTACCAAATATATTTTTTAAAAACCAGCATTAGAAATGATACAAAATTTCACTAAACAAAGTAATAGAAATTCAACAAACAAAAATCGCTTAAAAGTAATATTGGCACTCTCAGATGCTCTACAAAGCATATTTAAATGTTCTAACTTCATAATGATCGGGAAAGTCCTTGGCACACAGACTAAGGCTCCAGATAGGGCAATCACAGAATATGCACGATTTGCGAGTCTCCAGGTACACATTCTGGTACTGCACATAGCTCTCTAAACCCGATCTTTTTGCTATAACCTTCTCACGTATTTTTGAGGAATTCAAATTTTAATGGTAAGCTACCAGTGCTGGGGATACAGCTCAGCAGTAGTGTGTTTGTGTAGCGTGTGTAAAACCTTGAATCCGACACCTCATACAAAATAATAAATGAACCTTTCCTGTAGAGGCATAAAAACAAAAGAAAAATTCTGAAAGGCAAATACACACTTTCTAACCTAGAAACTGCATTTCTTTCATGGGACATTACATTTGCAATGACTTGAAGAACTAGCCTCTGTGCCTATGCCCTTAGAATTTGTTACAATAGTGTGACACTTCTGCTCTCTAAAAAATCAGAAGTGACATCATCTCTACTGGATTCTCTTTCAGTCAGATAAAGAATTTAGCAAGATAGAGAGTGGATGGGATTCAGAGGCAGCCTCTTGCAGCCCATGTGCTATTGATCTTTGACAACAAGCATGTAGTATGCTTGGAAGACAGGAAAGGTGGGTCAGGAAAATATAACATCTCTGAAGCTAGGGGATTCCACACTGGACTTTGGGACATATTATGCCACTACTGCAAAATTGGGTCCCTCCACGTACCACAATACACCCCAAAGCCATAAAGAATAAAGTTTCTTCTAGAAAACGTGTGTTTGCTTTCCTGAGTGGTATTTGTAGCTGTTTTTCTACCCTAGGGGGGTAATTTATAGACTAGATAACTAAATAATGATTTAATGGTTATTAAATAGCTACCCTGAATGAGTTGTCACTGAGGGAAACATAGGTATTGTAAAGCTAAGTTTAATTTCTAAGAAGCTCACAATCTATAAGAGTATGAGGGTGCTCATACATAGCTACAATCAAATATATGAAATGAGCATTAAAATGAAATATTGCTAGTATTAGGAGAAAGAAAAAGTCCCATCAGCAGACTTGCTTTGAAAAAATGATATTTAAAGTCTCTGTGCACACCCAGTCCTAGGCCAGGTCCGGTGAGTGTGTGGAGAGCTTCCTGCTACCCTGCGCCGGCG